>NW_028249598.1:0-81672 GCF_964263255.1 Lissotriton vulgaris
TGTGGTTGCTTCAGCAGTTGTAATATCGAAAGATGTGAAAAACTATATCATCCAGAATGCACTTTCATTCACCTATGATTGTTTTTTTCATATTTTGCACTAAACATAAAAGAAGGCTCATGTTAGAGCTCAACACCCGTGATCAAGCCTTCGGCTGAAGGCGAAACGCGTTGGTTTGATGACGAGACAAGCAAAATAAAGCTGTTGGTATGAGCAAAATCGCTGCCTGGGTGAGTGCCTTTTCTGCCTGCCGGCTGCATGTTGGACCTGGTTGAATATTACATCGACTGGTTCTGTCGATTCCAGGAAAGGAGCACCGCGCATCATTGCGAGTGCCAGCGTTGCAAAAAGGAACCACAACCGGATTATATATATATATATATATATATATATATATATATATATATATATATATATATATATATATATATATATATATATATATATATATATATGTGTCAGGGGTTGCTTTTACTCATTTCAGGTTGGCTTGAGTTGGTATTTTACCAATTCAAAGCTGTAATATTGTACCTGGAGTGATAAATGGCTTTTGTCATTTTACAGCTCGGCAAGGACAGCACTGTGCAAGTCCTATGCTTAAAGACTTTGCTGTAGAAATGGCAAAAGACTTTGTCCTTTTCTATCTCGGTGTGGATGGCACTGTGCTAATCCTATGCTTAAAGACTTTGATAGAAAAACAGACATTTGAGGTGAGCAGATCGAGAGTGTCGCTGGTGTTGAGAGTGCTCTAACAGGAGCTGCTCTCCACCTAAACTTGAGAACTACCCAGAGTTCTCTACTTCTTTTTGTATATATATATATATATATTCACTGAAAAAACCATAGGTTATAGACCATATATAGTTAGGAATTCGCATTTACAAAACCTTATTTTACTCACACAAAACCATTGAAATTCCATATATAGTTAGTTGCACTAACTATATATCGCGCACCCGCAATCCATTGCTGATGATGTCACATATTACATCATTCATGACATGGTCAGTGACATCACTGATGACATCACTGATGACATCTCAAATAATGAGTATGGTACAATCAACAAATGATTTATAATGTAACTAAAGTCCTAAAACCCTCTATTAACTACAATGCTTTTTAATGAGGTGCTATCATGTATATTGGTCCCAAGATGGCTGCCAACACTTCTTGGATGAAGTGCTGACAGCCAATCAGATCAGATGTGTGGTTAGGCTCCGCCCAGATATATATCTTTTTTTGAACCTAAATTACTCAAAATCCACTGGAGCACATATATTGAGACCTAGCAAAGGCACATCGGGCTAACAGTCCCTACAATTTTGCCAAGTTTCGTGCAAATCCATTCAGCCGTTCGAGCTAAAAGTGAGGCCAACCGCCCTATGGAAATTAACATGGGAAAAACGCGTTTTGGGACCCCCCTTTTTTCTCAGCCCCCCCTTGATGAAACCCCCCCAAATTGTCAGGGGCTGCTCAGAAACAAAATGTTCCATTTTCCTGAAAATTTCAGCCAATTCCGTCCACAAACGCCAAAGTTATTAGACATAGAATTTTCAAAAATCCCATAGAGAAAAAATCCTAACTATATATACCTACTGGCGACCGCCAGTAGGTAATATATATATATATATATATATATATATATATATATATATATATATATATATCCATCAAAAGGTTAGCCCGAGGTGAAATATATATATAAATATATATTGCGGAATTCCGCGTCTCGATGCCAGCATCTAGCCTTCTCGCTAAGCCGCAAGGATACCTCGGACACGGACCAATTCTGTGCAACTCTTTTTATTGAAGCAGAGTGCGCCGCATGACGTTTCGGCTCCTCGGAGCCTTGCTCACATATATTATATATGTATGTATATATATATATATATATATATATATATATATATATATATATATATATATATATATATATATATATATATATATATATATATATATATATATATTCCTTAGATTCCTCTCGCCTCCTCTCCCTTTCGGCGGAAGTCACTGCAGGTCAGTTTATAAATTATATTTTATTAATACACCATTGTGCAAAAAGTGCAAAAGAGGACGGCCTACGCGTTTCGGCTACGATTAGCCTTCAACTGGACCATATATATATATATATCAAATACCAGTCCAACTTTCATTCCAAAGTAGGCGCTGACTCCGTGAATTTACTTCAAAGCAAGATTTCTTTTATTCCGATTAAATGACCCAGACGCGTTTTGGCGGTTTGCACCGCCTTGCTCACTACATCTGTTCTCTCACTAGTTTGGAATTGGAATTGGAATTGGAAGTGGATTTGTAGAGCGCGTAGCTACCCGTGGGCGTCCCAGTGCTGGGCTCGCACGGTGGTATCTGGAACAGAGTGACCTAGGGGAACAGCCAAGTTTTCAATAATTTGCAGAATTTTTGTAGATTGGTCTCCCTACAGATGTTGAGGGGTAGGGAGTTCCACAGCTTAGAGGCGTTGTATGAAAATAGACGTCCCCCTGAACGTGCTTTCTTGATTCTGGGGATGCATGCCAGGGAGAGGAGGTCAGATATTAGCTTCATGTTTGCTTTGTATGGTTTGACCAAGGATCTCAAGATAGGAGGACCCTTGTCTTGAAGGATTTTGTGTGTGATGCAGAGGTATTTAAAAGTGATTCTTTCAGGGATTGGAAGCCAGTGTAGTGAGTTTAGAGTGGGCTTCTCAGAGCAACAGTGTTTTGTGTTTGTTAGCAGCCTGGCTGCTGCCTTTTGGACATGTTGGAATTTGTTGATGACCGATTTCGGAGCGCCATGGTATAGAGCGTTTCCGTAATCTAGCCTAGACACAATGAGGCCCTGGATGAGGAGTTTCCTGGAGTGAGGGGGTAAGAGGGGGAGGATTTTGCGTGCAGTGCGCAGAAGGCCAAAGCAAATCCTAGTGGTTTTCCTGGCTTGTGTTTGGAAGTTAAGATCCTGATCAAACCAGACACATAGGCTCTTAATTTCTTTTTTGGTGTGGGGGTTGTTCCCATACAGGATGGCTACAAAGTTTGGTGGGGAGTTTGGATTGGTTGCCTAGCAATAGGATCTCCGATTTCTCCCCATTTAATTTGAGGAGGGAATCGCTCATCCACTTGGAGAGGTTTTTGAGGCACGAGGATAGATTTTCCTGGCAATGGGCCGACTGGTTTAGGGAAACGACGAGTTGGGTGTCCACTATATACATTCAAGGTTGACAAGCTGGAACTGGATGGTTGTCATGGCAACCGATTTACAAAAAACAACATAGAAGAGTTTTCTCCTTGAGGCATGATCGTGCAAATATTTCAACACAGTTAATATGCATCAAATAAGCACAGAGAAAAAGACACCCAGGTATTGCCAATTGTTAAATTCACAGTTAGAAAATACAAACTAATAATGTGTGTAATTGTGTGGATAATCGTGTTTACAATTTATAAATACAAGGTGCTGTGAAAAATAAAATAAAATGAGTGTCACACACGTCATTATACGATCTTTGCTACATTCATGGCGTTCCATTAACATTGTGATAGTCAGCGGGCTACAGGCTGATGCTTGCCGTATGTGTGGGTTCCCTAAATCGGTGATCATGGTACTTGTGTACCCAGTTAGAGATGGACTTGTTTATCTAGTTATCCATCTTCGGCTTAATCCCCCTTCGAATCACATGTTTGTTATATGGTTCAGTTATGCCAGCCAGATACTGCAAGTGCTGTACTGTGCTCTGTAATGAGGTTTCGATTAGAAAGCTTTAATAATAGGGACATTTATAAAGCGCTGAGTTACGCGCACCGGCGTGTCCACGCGCTGAAAAAGTGGGAGAGGCGGCAAGCAGGGACCACAGCTGCCGAGCAGCCAATTATTTGGCGTAGAGGTGGGTTTTTAATTTCGCTCGGAACCTCGCTTCCTCAGGTTCCAGGCGCAAGTCCACTGGGAGTTTATTCCAGTAGTTTGCCGCTAGGCACCTGAAGGACCTGCCTCCCATGCGAGCTTTCTTAACCCTGGGGATCCTCAGTAGACCCCCACCCGCGGATCTGAGCGCTCGAGCAGGTTCGTAAACTTCAATCAGTTTCTTCAATGGACGAGGTGCCCTGCCATTCAAGATCCGGTGACAGGTGCAGAGGGCTTTATATTCCACTCTGCTCCTCACAGGAAGCCAGTGTAATTTCTGCAGGGCCACCTTCGAAGGCGCCCTTTTGGGCAGCCTGAGGATCAAGCGTGCTGCCGCATTTTGCAGCACTTGAAGGCGTGCCATGCTTTTCTCTGGTGCCCCCAGGTACAGCAGGTTCCCGTAATCCAACCTGGCTGTCACCAGAGCATGTACCAGGGTTTGACGGGCTTCGATCGGGAGTAGGTCCAGGACTTTTCTCAATCTCTTCAGTACCCCAAAACACACTCCGACCACCCGGTTGATCTGGGGGCCGAAAGTAAGACCCGCATCAAACCATACCCCCAGGTTTCTTGCCTCCTGGCAGGGGGTTGGAGTTGGTCCTAAACAGGGTGGCCACCATGCCGACGACCAGGCAGACTGGGCTCTCCCTACCACCAACACCTCTGTCTTGCTGCCGTTGAGTTTCAAACAATTGATGGCCATCCACTCGGCAAGTTCTTTCATGCACGACCGGAAGCCATCTGCAGCAAGACAGGGCGCATGTGACAGGGAGATCACCAGTTGTGTATCATCGGCATACGAAACCAGTTGGAGTCCATGGCTCTCCACAATGGAGGCTACAGGCGCGACATACACATTAAAAAGGGTCGGGCTCAAGGACGAGCCCTGAGGCACGCCTTGGCCCAGATGAACCCCTTTAGAATAGCAGTCGCCTTGCCTTACTCGAAAACTTCTCCCCGTAAGGAAGGCCTGGATCCATCTCAGCGCGGTGTTAGCGATGCCACCTCTGTTCAGACACTGTAGCAAGATGGTATGTGCTACAGTGTCGAACGCCGCGCTGAGGTCAAGCAAGGTCAGGGCCATAGTTTGGCCTTCATCTACGCCCTGTCTCAGATGTTCTGTTGCCATAAGAAGGGCGGACTCAGTAGAATGGCGTGGTCTAAAGCCAAACTGCGTGGCGTGGAGCAATCCCGTCTCCTCCACATGCTTCATGATTTGGGTATTTACCACCTTCTCCGCCACTTTGGACAGAAAAGGCAGGAGTGAGATGGGCCCCAGATTTTCTAATACCTCAAAACCAATGTGGGGTTTCTTCCGGAGCGGGAGCACCACTGCCTGTTTCCACCCCTCAGGCAACATTCCCGATCTGAAGGTGGTGTCCAGGACGTGCCTTATATAGGGCTCCAGTACTTCCAGGCTGTCCCCCAAACGTTTAGGGGACACCGGGTCCAAAGGGGAGCCCGATTTAACAGAGAGGCATACCCTGACTAGGTCCTCAGGAGGGGGGGTACTAAAGTTTGTAAGAAGCCCCGCAGTCTCTGTGCCCTCTGGTGCTACCTAAAATTCAGCCCCTGTAGGGGGGTTAGGAAAAGTCGAGTACATTTTCTCGACTTTGGTGGAGAAGTATTCAGCGATACGGTCACATGATTCCGTCGAGCAACTCTCCGGATCTGCAGATGAGTCTACAGTGGTCAAAGACTTATAGATACCGAAGAGTTCTTTGGCCGAGTTTTTCGCCCCTAAAATTTGTCCTGCGTAATAGGCTGCCTTAGACTTTTTAATCAGCCTGTGATGAAGGCGCCTTTTTTCTAAAAACAGTTCCCTGGCCTGATTGTCATAGGACACCCTCCAAACTCTTTCGGCTCGCTTACATTCCGCCTTTGTTTGCCTCAGCTCTCCACTGAGCCATGGGGCTGATCTTTCCTTGCGGGCACATGCGGATGTGCGGCAGAGTGGAGCGGTCTGGTCAAGCGCTTCTGTGATGCGCTTATTCAGGTTAGAAACCGATGTTTCTATGTCCTCACCTCCAGGCTGGCCGTCCCTGATTAAAGCTTGATTAAAATCCTCCAATGAGAATTTGGCCCACTTCCTCCTTAAGTAGTTCAGGGGTGCCTGACTAGATTTAGTGGTTTTGGGGCTGTGTATAGAGAAAGCCACCAAAAAGTGGTCTGTCCAGGGGATCGGTTCAGTTGCAGACACCTCAACCCCTCCCCAGTTAGCATAAACCGGGTCCAAAAGATGCCCCTGCCGGTGCGTGGGGCTTGAGAGCTTCAGTTCCAGTTGAAGGGCTTGAATATCCCGGCAGAATTCCTTTACTCCTGTATCCTCTGGGCAGTTTAAGTGCAGGTTCAGATCACCCAGTAGGAGGAATTTGTCCCTACGCAGTGTTGCCTCTGTTAAGCTTTCTAACAGACTCTCCCTGAACTTGGTACAAGGCCCTGGGGGTCTATATACAAGAAATCCTTTGATCGTCATACCCCCGTTGATTTGTATAGTGAATGCTCCCGCCTCACTCTCAGCGACCAGCGTGAACTCCAAACAACATCCCAAAGTTTTCCTAAAAATAATAGCAATCCCCCCTCCCACCCCCTCTGGCCTATCCTGCCTAACCATGGAGTAACTCTCCGGCATGGCCTCGATGATATCCGAGTCGGAGAACTGGTCTAACCATGTTTCCGTGAGGAACAATAGATCGAACTTTCTCTCCGTAAGCAGCACATAAATGTCGAGTCTGTGCTTACGTAGTGACCTCACATTAAGGAGACCACAGGTGAGTGCTTGCTCCTTAGCGTCTTGCAGCAAGGTGGTAAAACGGAAACCACAGTGAGCACATTCCACCTCCTTACTAGACATGCCATGCCTACATGATAGTGCGGTGTCTGGACGTAAACTGAGGAGCTGTTCCCTGTCCCAGTAGATCTTACCAGCAGGGGTTCTCGCCCTAGCCCGCGTTCGGCCGCGGACGGGCGCAGACGGGCTCAACTTTGGCGACACTTCGGCGCGCCTTCGTCGCGCCCGCTGCGCTCGTCCGCTGCGCTGCCGAGTATACATCTGCCTTATATGCCCCAGAGCGAGTGTCTCAGGGGCACTAGACCGCAAACCGGTCTCCCCCGCTCACCGGAAGTAGCAGTCTCGACCTTCCTCGCCCTCCACGCAACGGTGCTAGTCACCGCGTCGGACCAGGGCGGGAAGGAGTGAAGAGATCAGCCCCGGCGTCCGCTACAGCAGGTAAGCCTGCAATTGACCCAGTAATTTTAAAAATTTGCAATATTAAAAGCGCAGTAAACGCAATTAAAATCCTCAGCGCCGAGCACAGTGGCTGTAGACACTGCCACTGCCTACTCACCACCACGCGAGCCGGCTCCTCCAGTGCCTTATATGCCCCAGAGTGAGTGCCTCAGGAGCACTAGACCACTAACCGGTCTCCCCCGCTCACCAGAAGTAGCAGTCTCGACCTTCCTCGCCCTCCGCGCAACGGTGCTAGTCACCGCGTCGGACCAGGGCGGGAAGGAGTGAAGAGATCAGCCCCGGCGTCCGCTACAGCAGGTAAGCCTGCAATTGGCCCAGTAATTTTAAAAATTTGCAATATTAAAAGCGCAATAAACGCAATTAAAATCCTCAGCGCCGAGCACAGTGGCTGTAGACACTGCCACTGCCTACTCACCACCACGCGAGCCGGCTACTCCAGTGCCTTATATGCCCCAGAGCGAGTGCCTCAGGAGTACTAGACCGCTAACCGGTCTCCCCCGCTCACCGGAAGTAGCAGTCTCGACCTTCCTCGCCCTCCGCGCAACGGTGCTAGTCACCGCGTCGGACCAGGGCGGAAAGGAGTGAAGAGATCAGCCCCGGCGTCCGCTACAGCAGGTAAGCCTGCAATTGACCCAGTAATTTTAAAAAATTTGCAATATTAAAAGCGCAGTAAACGCAATTAAAATCCTCAGCGCCGAGCACAGTGGCTGTAGACACTGCCACTGCCTACTCACCACCACGCGAGCCGGCTCCTCCAGTGCCTTATATGCCCCAGAGCGAGTGCCTCAGGAGCACTAGACCACTAACCGGTCTCCCCCGCTCACCGGAAGTAGCAGTCTCGACCTTCCTCGCCCTCCGCGCAACGGTGCTAGTCACCGCGTCGGACCAGGGCAGGAAGGAGTGAAGAGATCAGCCCCGGCGTCCGCTACAGCAGGTAAGCCTGCAATTGACCCAGTAATTTAAAAAATTTGCAATATTAAAAGTGCAGTAAACGCAATTAAAATCCTCAGCGCCGAGCACAGTGGCTGTAGACACTGCCACTGCCTACTCACCACCACGCGAGCCGGCTCCTCCAGTGCCTTATATGCCCCAGAGCGAGTGCCTCAGGAGCACTAGACCGCTAACCGGTCTCCCCCGCTCACCGGAAGTAGCAGTCTCTCGACCTTCCTCACCCTCCGCGCAACGGTGCTAGTCACCGCGTCGGACCAGGGCGGGAAGGAGTGAAGAGATCAGCCCCGGCGTCCGCTACAGCAGGTAAGCCTGCAATTGACCCAGTAATTTAAAAAATTTGCAATATTAAAAGCGCAGTAAACGCAATTAAAATCCTCAGCGCCAAGCACAGTGGCTGTAGACACTGCCACTGCCTACTCACCACCACGCGAGCCGGCTCCTCCAGTGCCTTATATGCCCCAGAGCGAGTGCCTCAGGAGCACTAGACCGCTAACCGGTCTCCCCCGCTCACCGGAAGTAGCAGTCTCGACCTTCCTCGCCCTCCGCGCAACGGTGCTAGTCACCGCGTCGGACCAGGGCGGGAAGGAGTGAAGAGATCAGCCCCGGCGTCCGCTACAGCAGGTAAGCCTGCAATTGACCCAGTAATTTTAAAAATTTGCAATATTAAAAGCGCAGTAAACGCAATTAAAATCCTCAGCGCCGAGCACAGTGGCTGTAGACACTGCCACTGCCTACTCACCAGGGTGTTACTGGTGTGTGTAAGAATTGAGGTCACCGAATAGAGTCCAAGTGGGTTGGGAACCAACTATACTATATGTGCCGAAATCCCCAGGCATTGGTGTTTTAGAATACTGGTTCACCGAACATTCGTGATCATGGTGTGTGATATGATTGAAAGAAAATGTTAGGTTGGTGTCACAATTAAACTATGTCAACTATAATTAATTGAAAACTACGAGCAGGTGAGGTCCTGATGTTACGGAGGGGTTTAAGGTTAACAGGACAAGCGGCTGGGAACTTGAGGTGCACATTTAAAGCCTCATCCGCGTTCATCCCATTGGGGATTTTAGAGTCTAGAAGGATTATGTATCTCGACTCAAGCCTTATAAGTGCCAATTGTCTATTGCCACCCCTGATGTTTTTGGGTACGCTGTCAATTACATAAAAAGGCCAGATCTTGTGCTTTGCCTGCATGGTGTGTATTGATATGTCTCGTTGGCGATTGTCCTGAGGTGTTGCAGTATCCTTACGTGTGCTTGATGTATGGTACTGCCTACGTACCTCTTGCCACATGCGCATTGGAGAACGTAGACAGCAAAGTCTGTCTTACACTTGTAGCTCCCTCTGATAGAATAGGGAATGTGCCTGAACGGAGATGAACTGTGGTTGTGTTAGTTCCGTGTTTACAGGTCTTGCATTTGAAACACTTAAGGAATCCTTTCTGCGGCTGGAGCCAAGTGGTTCCTTTATTGCTGGTGAGGGCAAGGCACAATAATTTGTTCCTCATACATTTAGCTTTCCTAAATGTAACTGGGACAGTCTTGCTACATGCAGGGCCTAGACTAGGATTGTTTCGTATTAGAGGCCAGTGCCTATTAACAATCTTGCGAAGGTTGGCGTGATATGTGTTATATCCTGTAATCAGTCTAGGGGTATTAATTGAGACTTCTTTGCTGGTCGGTCTGGGGGTGTTCTTTGTTGGGAATAGAAGATCCCTCCTATTCCTCTTGGCACTTTTCTTGTCTGCGTTAGATAGTGTTTGGTTGCTGTCTCCCCTGTTTCGGAGTCTCATAAAGAGTTCCTCTTTAGATGCCTTGAGGTCCACTCCCCTACTGCAGTTACGTGTCATCCTGAGACATTCTGCATAAGGTATACTTTCTTTAAGTTTGATAGGGTGGGAGCTGTGGGCATGTAAAATTGCATTGCCCGCTGTGGGCTTTCTGTATTTGCGGGTTTGTATTTTGTTATTGGCCACAAATAGTTCTAGATCTAAGAACTGAATAGCTGATGTGCTGGTTGTGCAGGTGAAATAAATGCGAGGTTTAAGTTTTTGTTATTGATTTCAGAGACAAACTTAATAGCCCTCTCCTCTGAGACGCGCCATAGGATGAAAATATTGTCTATGAATCTCTTGTATATCATCCCGTTTTCCGTCATGGCTTGTTGTTGAGTGACCATGAGTACTTGCTCCTCCCCCCCATCCCATATGCAAATTAGCATAGCTGGGAGAGAAGCAAGTACCCATGGCCAAGCCCTGTATTTGTTTGTGATGTAGTATATCAAAAATGAAGGTGTTTTTTTTAAGTTCAGAAAGATTTTATTAATTTTTAAGGCAAAAGGAAAAAGAATAAATACAATACAAAAAAGAGGAAGGAAGTTACAAGCGTAAGTGGTCAAATAACCAATATGAAGTGTAATCAATCATAATATGCAAAATTAACATATAATAATACAAAAGAATCGCAATTAAGGAGGAAGGGTAAGGATGCAGGGAGGAAGAGGGGAAGGGAATAACATGTCATAGGAACGTGAATTCATAAACTACAGAGTTACAGTTAAAATGCAATGTAAAAATAGAACATAAGAAAATGTATAACAATATCAGTGCAAAACATATGAATCAATAGGTGACCAAAACGATTGAAATGATTGTGGATTATGAGTAACGCCTTTAAGAGAAAGCTGCGCTCCTCTTCTCGTAAAGGTAATCCATGACTAAGCATGGGCGGAAAATCCGTTCCGCTCGCGGATTTTGCGGATTTTCGGTAAATTCGCAATCCGCGAGATTCGCGAATCTCCCGCAAAATCCGCAAATCCGCGAGCAGCGGATTTTGCTCGCACTGTTCGCGTGAGTTCGCGGCTTCCCAGTACAACTTCGCGCCCCGCGAATAAGTGCAAAATTGCAGAAATACGATTTTAGCAAAACTGAAACTACTTACCAGGTTCAAAAGTTCAGGCTCATCATTAGTAGCCATTTCCTGTAGTGCTTCCTGAGGGGCCCCTCCAGAGTTCAGTTGCCAGTTGCAACTATTATGTGACCCTGCTCTGAACCTCAGAATAGTTACACATATGCCACAAAGGTCCTGAATTACAGCTAAGGGAGACAAGCAGGAGCCAGGCTGGAGGTTCAAATCCATTAATCAGCCCCTAATTCATTATTGTCAGTTGGGGCAGGGCAGGTGTTGTAACTAATTTTGCAACAATGAAAGCACTTAGCAAGTTCAAAAGATCACTAATCAGGAAGCACTAAGGAAGCAGGTGCCAGCTAAAAAAATATTCTGTGACACATTAATCAGCCCCAAATTAATTCAGGTCACTTGAGGCAGGGAAGGTGTGCTTGTTGCCACAATAATGTACACTGACTGGACAACCAGAGGGTGCTGTGATGAAACAGAGGGTGGCATGGGTGGGCCAGAGGGTGGCATGAGTAGTCAGAGAGTGGCAGTGGTGACAGAGAGTGGCAGTGATGAAGAAGAGTGTCCCAAACAGGCTGGACACGTAGAAACAACAAGTTCGTGAAACTTGCGACCCGACAGGTAAGTTCGCAATTTGCGACATTGTACAAAACCCTCGCTAACTCGCAGAAACCCGCGCAAACACAAAAAAAAAAATCCGCAAATTCGCGAGAATTCGCGGATTTTGCGGATTGCGAGTTCGCAAATCCGCAAAATTCGCGAACGCGAGATTCGCAAAATTCGCCCATGCTTATCCATGACCACCAAGCATGAACTGAAAGAGAAGAAGCATCTTTCCAACAGAAAGTAATGGATTTTAAGGCAGCTGTGATTAGAAAATTAAACAATTTTGCCTCTGAGTCAGAAAGGGGGTGAGTTAGGGCAATCGATTTGCAAATTAAAAAATTAAAGGAAATATCATCTTGTAAAGGTAAAATTTTCAAAATTACATTCCATACTTCCAACCAAAATTTCATAATAACTGGACACTCAAATAACATATGGCGAAGGGAACCATGGCTAGCGTTGCAGTGCCAACAAACATCAGAAAGTAATAGTTTTGCATGGAAAAGACGTGAAGGAGTCCATAAAGTGTTAAATAAAATATAAGCATTGGTTTGATAAAGGGACACTGGGAGCCAGCCAGAGATACTGTCGAGCCATATAGAGGACCATGAGTCATCTGATAGGGAGATGGAAAGTTCATTGTTCCAAAACGACGAAATAATCTGGACATTGGAGCCCTGTGAGGAGGAAAGTTTTTTATAAAAAACAGAGACAGCTTTAGGGGAAGATGTTACAGCTGTGAGGTAAATTAATAGGTCATTTGTGGTGGAGGAGGGAATACCATTGGGGAAGGAATCCAAAATTGAGTTACATAAAAATTGATATTTTACAAGGTCATTAGCTGGGATACCAAACTTTAACTGTAGCTTTTCAAAAGGAATAAAAGCATTGCCATTAAATATATCTTTGAGATATAAAATTCCTTTTGAAATCCAAGAGGACCAGAAGGAAATGTTTCTGTTCAATTTAAGGAGTGCACTGTGCCATAAAGACAAGTGGACTGTGGAGAGAAGGGGTAATTCAAAATTAGAATCTAAGTCATTAATTATCAATCTGGAGGACTTAATAATAGAGGAAAGATGAACAACCTTCGCTGTGGATGACATTGACATCAATGAAGGTAAAGAAAAGGGTCGCACAATGGATGCTTCAATATCCAACCAAATTGGAGGTTTTACCATATGTGAAGCATTAAACCAAAGGGCACTCTCCTTTAAGATGAAAGCTTTATGGTACAGGTGAAAATCTGGTAAGGAAAAACCAGCACGGGACTTAGGGATTTTTAACTTTTTGTAAGCAATACGAGGGACTTTGTTAGACCAAAGGAATTTGGACAAAAGTGTGTCAATAGTTTTATAAAAACTGAGAGGAAATTGGGTGGGGATCATGGCTAAAGAATAAAAAACTTTAGGCGCTATATTCATTTTTATAGATTCCATTCTTCCCCACCAAGTGAGATGAAGAGCAGACCACTTTGACGTTTTGTTTTTAATGTAATCAAGTATGAAATCAGAGTTAAGTTTTAATGTAGCTGGTAGCGATGAAGCAAATAGAATACCCAAATATTTAATTTTGGTAGGTTGCCAAAGAATATCTGTGTTCTGGAGCATCTCCGAGGTACAAAACATATTTAAAGGAAAAAATTCAGTCTTGATAACATTTAATTTGTAACCTGAAACCATAGAGTATTGAGCAATAATGTCTAATAGGGAAGGAACAGAAGAAAGAGGGTTATTAATAAATAATAAAACATCATCCGCATAGGCTAAAGTTTTTACCATAACATCATTGATTACAATACCCTGAATGTCATCACAAATGCGAATATAATTAAGAAAAGGTTCAATACCTAAAAGAAACAACAGTGGAGAAAGGGGACAACCTTGCCTAGTTCCTCTAAAGAGAGGAAATTGAGTAGAAATTTGACCATTAATGAACAAACGAGCAGTAGGGGCAAAATATAAAGCAGAAATCATACGAATAAAAGGGGCACCAAAATCAAAAGACAATAAAGTTTTAAATAAAAATTGCCAGTGAATCTTGTCAAATGCCTTTTCTGCATCTAAGGCCATCACTCCTGCCGGAGAAGTAAGGTGAGAACTTTGTTCAATAATATGTAGTAGAGTTCTAGTGTTATTAGCGGAGTATCTATTTTTCATGAAACCAGATTGATCTGGGTGAATAATGGAATGGAGGACAGGAGCTAATCTAGTGGCAAGGATTTTCGCATAAAGCTTACAGTCTTGATTTATCAGGGAAATAGGGCGATAGTTAGAAACTAAGGTAGGATCTTTATCAGGCTTGGGCAGAACAATGATTAAGGCATCCGTAAAAGAGCCTGAAATAGTACCAGTGGAACTAAAGTGAGAGAAAAGGTCATGCAAATAAGGGAGAAGATGAGATTGGAATTCTTTGTAAAATTCTGCTGGGATACCATCCGGACCTGGGGATTTATTCTTGGAAGTGACTTAATGGCAAGCATAATTTCTTCAGAAGTAATTGGAGAGTCTAGACCTGTTTTATCTGATAAGGAAATATGGGGTAGATTGCACTTATTTAGAAAAGAATCAATTAAAGATTCAGAGCAGGTGTCAGGTTTACTATAAAGGGTTGAATAAAAACTCAAAAATTCTTGCACAATATCATTATGAGAAATAGCCACTTTGCCTTGAGATCCTCGTATTGAGGTAATTTGAGCCTTATCTCTTTTAATTCTCAAGTAATTAGCAAGGAGTTTTCCAGATCTGTTAGTATTAAAAAGAAATTTAGCATTTGATTTGGAAAGTTGGACTCCTGCTCTCTGACTAAGGATGGCATTAAATTCATAGCGGAGTTTCTGAAGTGTGAATTTGTACTGGGGGTCATTAGAGGAGATAAACAAACGTTCAAATTTAGCAATTTGCTTTTCCAAATGCTTAATATTAGCGTTAAATTGTTTGTTTTCATGAGCCATTATGGAAATAGTGGTACCTCTAATGTAGGCCTTAAAAGCATCCCATCTGGTGACAATAGATGTGGAATCTTCAGGGTTGAATAAAAAATAGTCTTGTATAGCCTGCAATAGTTTAGGTTTATGCTTATCATTAAGGACAATGCTTGAGTTCATACGCCATCTATTTTGTTTAGTAAAGGTAGTAGAGATATTTAAGACAAAAGAAATTAAAGCATGGTCTGATATATCTATAGTGCCTATAACAGGATTTGTAGCTGACTGTAGTAGGGAAGGTGAAATCAAAAAATAATCAATTCTCGAATGAGAATTATGGGGATTAGAGAAAAAGGAAAACCATTTTTCAGTGGGAAAATGTAGTCTCCATATATCAGCCAGTTTGGTTGTACTTAGGAAAGATTTAAAAGCATGAAAAACTTTAGGGGGTCTATACTTGGTAATAGAAAGTCTATCAAGTAGCGGATCAATGATAACATTAAAATCCCCCCCAACAATCAAAGGAACTTGTCCCAACTTTAAAACTTCTGTAGCTAAGTTAGACCAAAACAAAGGATCATCAGCTGTGGGGCCATAGATATTAAGTAAAAAGAAGGTGGAATCATGAATTTTAACTTTAACAACAATAAATCTACCTTCTGTATCCGTGAATTTATTGATAATCTGACAGTGTAATCTCTTTGCAAAGAAAATTGCTACTCCATTTTTTTTACCAAGGGCAGGTGATGAAACTATAGTGTCTACCCACTTTTTTTTCATATATTGTAAAAGGCTATCATCAACATGTGTTTCCTGAATAAAACATATATCAGCTTTAGAAGCACCCAAGTAGTCTAAAATGTTCGTTCTTTTAACTGGATGTCGTAAACCTTTAACATTAAGAGAAACAATTTTAACATCATGAATTGAAGCCATAAAGAAGTAAAATGAAGATGAAAAGAGGAGTGGAAGGAAGAGAAGAGAGAACACAGCCATGGAAGAAAAGTAACTCTATGTAGAAAGCCAGAGAAGGTAGGGAAGGACACAAAAGGAAGAAACAGAAAAGGAAGAAAAAGCAACAAACAGGGTACACAAATAAGGACACAGAGACGCACACCCGTTCCACAAGTATGGCCAGAAACCGTTGGAGCCCATGAAGAAAAATGAATCGCCAGGAATGCTCAAATTAAATGCGTTCAGGTAATAGGAGCTTGAGTATCCATTGATGATGATGACGAAGCTTGTTGGTCCAGAAAAAGTCTTAAGTCTTCAGGACGATGAAAAGATTTTGAAAAGGTGTCTTTCCAAACTCGCATTGTAGACGGATCAAATAGACCATACTTAAAACCAAGGCTTTTCAATTGTGGACGTAGAGAAGAAAATTCCTTGCGAATAGCGACCGTTTCTTTAGCAAAGTCTTGATGGATAAATATTTTGGAACCATTTACCAGAAGCGAAGGAATGTCTCTGGCTGCTTTCCTTATGAGGACCAAGTGATGGTGACGCAAGACCTTGAAAATCATCTGCCTGGGTTTAGTATGGCGTGGATTCCTGTGTGAGGGAATTCTATGTGCTTTGTCCACTTCAAATTTTTCCGGGAATTTGAGATTTAGAAGACCAGGCAGCAAGGATTCCAAGTATAAGCGGCAGTCAGAGCCCTCAATTTCCTCAGGCAGATTAAAAATGCGGAGGTTATATTGTCTATTACGGTTCTCCAATTCCAATAATTGGTTATGCATTGGTACTATCTGAGCCATCAAAGGTGTAAAAGCGTCTAGTTTGGTTTTATTGTCCTGAATTTTAATAGTGTTATCGGAAATTTTCATGGACATGGACGCCATATCTTTGCGAACATTCTTCACTTCGTTTGCAATAGTATCAGTATTTATGCGTAGCGCTTTAATTTCTTCCAGTATCAGAGTAAGTGAAGGTTCAGAGGTTTCAACAACCGTAGACTTTTTTGGGGGAGGAGACACCTGCTGCTTCCTTTTGTTGACATTAGAATTTTTATTATCCATCTTGAAGAGGAAAACACACTTTTTGCGTCAGAAAATGTAAAAAAAAACCAAATCCACCTCAAAATTTAATAAATATGAGGGAAAAGGGTATTAAAGGCTCCGGAAGTACTTGAATAAAAGGCAGTGCAGGAGTTAATGTGAGCCGTGGGAGTGGCTAGGCCCAAGCCAGGCCCTTTCTTGAGAAGTGCACCGCCCCCTGCGCTGAGGTAATCGGCTGACTCGGAGCCGAGGCAGGGGAGAGGAACCAGGAAGCAGGCAGATGGGTCTGCACACGGTGAAATCGCCCCAAATTGACTGGAAAGGTAGGGGGCCGGTAAAGAACGCTAGCGCTGCGCCTATTAAGCAAACCTTGAGGCAAAATCGTCGTAAATCAGCACATTAGGCTGACGAGATTACGGATCTCCGGTGGCGGCGGCCATCTTGTTCGACGCGCTCGCGCGTCTCGCCAAAAAAAATGAAGGTGTTTTTAAGACACCATTCTGCCATCTCTAGAAGCATGCATGTGTGTTGGTGCAATGTTAACATTCTCTTTCCTAAATAGTGTTGAAGGGCCCTAAGACCATCAGTGTGTCTGATGCTCGTATATAATGTTTGAACATCAAGGGTCATAAACACATAGTTTGCGTTCCAATCGCAATCATATATTTTAGTTAGAAAATCTCCAGTGAGAGACACTATAACTGGATAAGTCCAACGAACATTATGAGGATTAAATAGAAATACCATAACAAACTATACCAATGGAGAGGAACTGGTCTCATAACGAAACACAAATTTGACTTTCTGAAGAATGATTACCCCATAACACCACAGCTATACCTCATACCAAAGGTGCACAAGAATGCGCAACAGCCCCCTGATAGACCCATCGTCTCTGCCATAGGAAGCCTTTTTGAGAACACCAGTATATTTATTGATTTCTTCTTGCAACCATATGTTCGTGAATTTATCCGGTTATAGCACTCATGGTCCTGCAGTTGTCGGAGTGCTTCCTCGTTGTACATCGGTAGTGGCCACAGGACTATGGTTCCTCGTTTGTCTGACCATCTCATGACAATGTCTGGTCTTGCTTGGATTTTCTTGATTACGTTGTTGTACTCCATTCTTTTTTTATGGTTTTTAGTGGTGAATTCCTTGGTGCTAAGTAGTGACAGGTTTTTGATATCTTTAATGACGTTGTCAGCAAACATGTCAAGACCATCTTTTGGTAATAATGGCATGAAGACGGATTTCGGCCGGAATGAAGTGCGTGCTGATTGATATATATATCTAGCTCTGATCTTGCAGCTGCCTCCATGGGAGATATTTGGCTGAGTGCTTCCTCGTGTTCTAGTGCTGTGAGGTCTTTTAGTAAACTCATGTCTGCCACAGTGAGATAGCCCGGTTGTGTGGCTTCTGTTGGTTGTTCAGTGGTATGTTTTTCCAAGTTGATGAAGTGTTTTTGTAATTTTAACTTGCGTACAAATTGCAACACATCTATTCTTGTTTGGGCATAATCAAAGTTATTCTCTGTGCAGTACGTGAGCCCTAGCAATAAAATGTCCCTTTCTTTAGCGTTTAAATCCATATTGGTTAGATTTATCACTGTGTTGTCAATGTTCATATTTTGCATTATCTGCGTTTGTTGAGTCTGTACTGAGTTTTTGCCGCTTTTTGCGCGGTGTTTTCCCCAGCGTCTGTCCTATCTGCGCCGTCTTTTTTCTTTTGGTTCTGTTGTTTGCCTTTT
The DNA here is from genome assembly GCF_964263255.1 of Lissotriton vulgaris. NCBI lineage: Eukaryota > Metazoa > Chordata > Amphibia > Caudata > Salamandridae > Lissotriton > Lissotriton vulgaris. The sequence goes on from NW_028249598.1 coordinate 18,293, forward strand.
CCCCATATATATATATATACTAGCAGCCCGTCCCGACGTTGTCCGGGTATGAATTGCTGCCGGCCAGTAGTATATTGTTTTGTAGGATTTCGTTTAGATAGCATTTCTTATCTGTGACAGGCCTGTGAAACGCTCCGATTCACAGTGCACTGCTGATGCACTTGAGTGCGCGTTCAGTAGTGTGTGAACTCGAGTTTCCCTACTTTATTTTTCCTTGCAATATTATATAGCGCAAACTCGACAACATGGCATGAGCACAATTTACATTACAGAAGAACACATTAATTTGTGATAGGCACGGGGAGACAAAGCGATTTGCCTGGAATCACGGGATGTTGAGCTGATGCCGAGATTCGAACGTAGCTCCCCAGCTCTAAAGTTCGCAATTCTAGAACTTGTGGCGGGAGGTGTGTCTAAAAGTGTATGTCGGTGCTGGCCATCAATGAGAGAGACCTGTGCATTTTTCAAATGGGTGGTGAAAAAATATGAGTATGTTGCTGAAGATGTGGGCCGCCGTGCCACCAATGTACTTACCGGGGAGGGTAAACACCCATTATTCCGCAACTTTCTTTCCGCATACCATCAACCGCATACTTTCATTACGAAAGTACCATGACTCCGCAATGCCATTATAACGCATGGCATTACATTTTATATGCTTTCACCACGCATACATTTACAACGAAATTCGCTGTAAATGCATGAATGGTAAAAGCATGTTTTTTTTAATGTTTGGATAAGGTAAGTATGGGTATAGGGGTATATGTTTTGGGGTACTGAGGTATATGTTTTGGGGTGTTTGGGTATTTTAAGGGTTCAGAAATAGTTTTGGGTTATGGGGTACAGGGGTAGTTTTAGGGTTTAGGGATAGGTATGGGTTTTGGGGTACAGGGGTATTTTTAGGGTTCAGGGCTAGGTTTGGGTTTTGTGGTATAGGGGAATTTTTAGGGTTCAGGGGTAGGTTTGGGTTTTGGGGTACAGGGGTATTTTAAGGGTTCAGGGCTAGGTTTGGGTTTTGGGGTACAGGGTTATATTTAGGGTTCAGGGCTAGGTATGGGTTTTGGTGTACAGGGGTATTTTAGGGTTATGGGGTAGGTTTGGGTTTTGGGGTACAGGGTTATTTTTAGGGTTCAGGGCTAGGTTTGGGTTTTGGGGTACAGGGGTATTTTTAGGGTTCAGGGGTAGGTTTGGGTTTTGGGGTACAGGGGTATTTTAAGGGTTCAGGGTTAGGTTTGGGCTTTGGGGTACAGGGGTATTTTAGCGTTCAGGGATAGGTTTTGTGTTTTGGGGTACAGTGGTATTTTTAGGGTTCAGGTCTAGGTTTGGGTTTTGGAGTACAGAGGTATTTTTAGGGTTCAGGGGTAGGTTTGGGTTTTGAGGTACAGGGGTATTTATAGGGTTCAGGGCTAGGTTTGGGTTTTGGGGTACAGGGGTATTTTTAGGGTTTAGGGATAGGCTTGGTTTTGGGGTACAGGTTATATTTATAGGGTTAAGATGGGTTAGTGTTTAAGGGTGTTGGGCTATTTTAAGGAGTAAAGGTGGGTTATGATTATGGGGTGCAGGGGTATTTAAAGGGAGCAGGGTGGGATTAGCACACAATATGAGACATGGCATGAAGGGCAGAATGTACCACACGCCCCCAGCGTTTGTCACGCCCCCAGTACACGCCCACAGCACAACGCAGACACGCCCACAAGGGACTACTTTGCTGGCACGGTTCTTTTACCTTTTAAATGCATATGGTGGGCGTCTGCATAGCCTATGTCCTTCTGCTGCAACTGCCCTTTCCAACGCTGTATTGGGTGTTGTGATTAGTGCTGTGGTTCCTGAGATTACCCGCCGCAAATGTTTGGGCTCTCTCTTTATTATATTAGTATGGATATCCAGTACGGAAACAAAACTCTTTGAGAATAACACAACAACTCTCCTAGCTAACCAGGTCGAATGCCTTCTTGGCATCTAACAGCAGCACCTGGGCAGGGACCTGCTTTTGTTTAAAATAATCTAGAGCCTCAACCAGAAAATTAGTATTTGAGGACAGTTTACAACCTGAAATGAAGCCCACTGATCCCGGTTAATGATTGTTTTAACAATTTTGTTTGTTCAATTTGCGCACAGTTTCTTCACTATCTTATAATCAAAATTTAAGAGACTATAATGCAAATGAAGGTGCACCAAGTAGAGAAGCCCAATCAAACGTGTTGTTTCAAAATCTTTATTTCCTCTTTTTCCATTGCTTTCCTTTATTTACATATTCTGTCCAGCCAACGCGTTTTATTTATTTATTTACGGATTTTGTAAAGCGCACGGCTACCCCCAACGGGGGTGTCCCGGCGCTAAAAACTGTCAGCAGGAGGAGAAGAAGTAATCTAGATAGATGAAAATAGCCACGTCTTCAGGCGTCTGCGGAATAGCGCTTCAGATGGGGCAAATCTAAGATCGATCGGTAAACTGTTCCAATATTTGGCTGCAAGAACAGCAAAAGCTCTACCACCCATTCTTGTGTGTTTTGTTCCATTAACAGTAGGAACTTCATCAGGGCTTCATCATATATGTAAGTAAGTGATGCTTCCAAAGTATGGTCAATATCCTTATTCCAAATAGGTGCGTAGGTAATTTAGGGATTTCCCCAGGGCATCACAGTGCCCCCCGCTGTTGCCCTGCAACCGCAAAGAAGAACGGGGGGTAATGGTGAGATTTCCTGCATTTGCCGCCCCAGCAGCAGACCCATGTATAAAGGGGGGGAGCCACCGCCCCCAAAACTCGTGCTGCCTGGGGACGAAAGCCCCCCGCTCCTGCTTGCTATACCACTGGCTCCGATTTTGATCAATTAATCTGGATGCCAGAATGGCCCCCAAACCGGATCACCGCATGAAGAATTGGAGATAAATTCTCTTGCCGTTGTCATATGAAAAGGATGATGTCATCCTCATACAGTGAAATAGGAAGAGTCCTGATGGGTACCCCGTGTAATAGGGAAGGGGGTAGTGAGTGTACCTTTGACCATGATGCAGGCTGTGGGATGAGCATATAGGAGATCTATCAATGAGAAAAATCCACGAGGTATACCTAGCTTGTTGCGCACTGCATGCAGAAATGGCCATTCGAGGGAATCAAACGCCTTCTCTGCTTTTAATAGAGGTATTTCTGCAGGAGTTTTATTCGATTGAGAACGGAGAAGACCGCACATAGATTCAGAATAGTAGATCCATCGGGGGCAAACCTCGATTGTGCACAGGAAGGTTGGAAAGGTCCTTAGCTAAGATATTATTATGGAAATTTAGAAGCTATAATGGCCTATAGGAGAAACAGAGCAGAGGATCCTTGCCAGGCTCTATAAGTATGGTTACTACTGCTTCCCGCAGGAGGGGGATACGGGACCCCGAGGTGAGGGATTCCTCATATTTGGCCATTAGTAGAGTTTCAAGAAGATGCTTGGTATATTCATAAAATTCACTGGTGAATCAATAAAGGCTGGGGACCTTAGAACCATCCAGAGAGTCAATGGCTTGAACCACCTCTTCACAAGTAAGTGGTTCACTAAGGAACTGGTGCTGCGGATTTCAGTGCCACACCATCAACACTTCCTCTAGGTAGCTGCCTGGGCTGTAACATCACCAGATTGGCGGATGGTGTAAAGATGTGTGTAGTATTGAAGAAGCATCTCTAAGATCTCCTCATCAGAAGTAGCCCCATCACCCCATCAGCCAGTAGCTCTGCTATATAAGAAATGACCCAGGGGGCCAGAGAAGGCAGGAAAGCCCTCCCCGTACCCACAAGCCCTGGCATATTTGCCCAAGAAGAGAAGCACCCGGTCTGCCAAATCACGGTGTTCGGTCAGCTATGTTGTTTGGTTATGTGGTGTAGGCTCCCCATTGCTTTGGGCAGCAGGAGGATCCAGATTGGTAAGGTCTTTCTCTAGGTGCAGGAGTCATTTACTTAAGTCTTGTACCACACCGGAGTGCTTGGCTATGCAGATGCCCTGGATGTAATCCTTAAATGCTTCCCACAAGGTAGTTTGTGAGTCCACTGATCCCTCATTAAGGCAAAAGCATTCCAGGAATGCTGTATGCAATTCAGAGCACAGAGGCGCATCTTGCAATGCCAGTGTAGAAAACACCCATTGGCATTCCCAGCCACCCTCAGATTGGATGCAAAATGTGACATGTACGGGAGAGTGTCCTGAAAGTGTGCAATGGAGATGAATCCAGTCAGGGGCAAAGAGTCGCGGATTGACAACAGTAATCTAGATGGACCATGTGTTGTGGGGGGAGGAATAGTGGGTAAACCCCAAGGTGGAGGGGCACCAGGCATCTCTCAATGTATGTGTAGCACAGATGTGCCGCAATATATGAAGTAATCTATGTAAATGTGTTTCGATTTATATAGCGCACTTTAACCCAGGGGCCTCAAGGCGCTTGCTTAGGGAACCCGTCCTGGTATTCCCCTGTGAGATACCCCGGCCGGGAATCCACAAGGTGAAAGCCAGGCATCCCACCACGAGGGGCCGTAGTGGAGATTAAGCAAGCTATTGCCCAGAGTCGCAGAGTGTGACCCCGTGAGTCGACTAGGCACCAGAGCGAGAATTGTCAACTCCGTGGAATTTTTTTTTTTTTTCGAGCCCGAGACCCGCCGAGGCGGGGAATCGAGCCCTGGTCCACGGCCGATCTCAGCTTCTGGGTCTGCCGCCTCTAACCACTGAGCCACGCTTATTGGCCCGGAAGAGCACAATGGTGTTAAAGGCAAAATCCATAGGCTGATTAAATTCCCACCCATTATGAGGTGGCCATAGTCTATATGCCCAATCTGAGCATGTAGTGTCTGAAAGTACTCTGGTAAGTCCACATTAGGAACATAAAGGTTAGCCAAGAGTATAGAGTGACTCTGCCACCAGAACTTATTGGCCATGTTCATCTCTGATGGTTGTTGTGGGGCAAAATGGCAAAATCTTATGAATAAATTTGAAGACCCTCCTGGAATAAGTGCTGTAACAGGAAATATAGTGATGCGGCCCCATGAGGATGCAAATGTGTAGGGTTTCCTGGGTGTAAGGTGCGTTTCCTGCAAAAAAGCAATTAGCACTCTATGACATGTTAGATATTGCACAACCTGTTGGTGTTATGAGGTTGTTTAAGCCCCATATGTTCCAAGACATGAGCGTGAGAATAATTGACCTATGGTCATTGGGCTGTCTATGTACCATTAGGAGGATCCAAGGAATTTAGAAAGCGTCAGAGGTGCACAACTTGGCTGAACAGTTGAATATTGAGGAAAATAGCTGACATATAATCAAACAGTGAAATCAAACCCTCCGTCCCACCTCCCCTTACCCACACCAGGCACCCAAGGGCCGAAAAATTCCCAAAACACATAAACCCATGTATACATAAAAACAAAACAGTTAGCATACATGTGTGTACCACTGGGGGTGTCAACACCACGGCGGTAATCCAATTACAAACATTTCCTTATGGATACAAAGTGAAATGTGTTCCTATAAAAGATGGAAGCAAAGTGCGTGAGGGCAGGAGTCATCCGGGTTACCCAGCGCTGAAGTGCAGGTGCTGAGGGGTAGCCAGGCGACACAGCACAGAGGAAGCAGAGGCTGGAAGATTCAACCTGTAAGGAATATATCAGCACTGGTAGTGGAGTGCAGATCCAGAGGAGACCTGTCAGGAGTAGGATGTGAGGAAGGTGCAGGATCCTTTGAGTACTGTTTGCAGACGTCCTGCGCCGCTGTATCAAACAAGCATTTGCAATGCAATAGGTCTCGCATTTGGAAAGTTTGAGCTATTGGTATTGTAAATGACACATTTTTTATTTATGTGTAACTTTTGAAAATAGCGAAATTAATAGCTTTGTCATTTACAATGCCAATAGTTATACCTTTCGCAAATGTGACACCTATAGCATTTGTAATGCAACATGTGTTGTATTTACGTGACTTAGATGTATTGATATTACAAATAACAGTGGCTTTTGATGTTTTTTAATAATTAATACTTCAATAAAAGGTATTGTAATTTATAATGGCAATAGCTTAAACTTTTGTAAATAACTTTTGTGAAGATTATGTTCAGTGTATTTTATTGTGACGAAAATCCAAGAACAGAAGTGAAATATTAACTTCTTTTTGAAACATTTGTAATAAAGCTTGAAACATTGATAGCACATATTTGAACCAGTTGTTGTGGTGGCGATAAGTGATGCTGTGGCGTTTAGTGATGCTGTGGTAGCGTATAGTGATGTTGTGGTGCCCCTGAGTGATGCTGTGGTGCCCCTGAGTGATGCTGTGTTGGTGCCATAGATTGAGTGAGGGCGATAGATAGCTAGAGGGAGGGCGACAGATAGATAAGAGTGAGGGCGACAGATAGATAAGAGTGAGGGCGACAGATAGATAGAGTGAGGGCGATAGACAGATAAAGTGAGCGCGATAGACAGATAAAGTGAGCGCGATAGACAGATAAAGTCAGCGCGATAGACAGATAAAGTGAGCGCAACAGATAGAGTGAGGGCGACAGATAGAGTGAGGGCGACAGATAGATAGATTGCCACCATGAAAGACCACCAAAATGAGAACAAGTTTACGCACTTATACATCACAGGCAGCAGCAGTGTAAGCTTTCCTCCGCTTCTGTAACTGCGCATTATGGCATATGATGGAGAGCGAGGTGTGTGGTGTACTAGAGTGAAGTGTGTACTAGTAAAAGATCACGTTTGACATGGTGCAAATCACAAGGTGAAGGTATGGTGTATATGAGTGATAGAAATATTTGCAAGAGGGAAAAGATAGCAACACATGATTGTTGAAAGTTCCAGCCTGCACGTCATGACGTACTTTTCCACACAATCCAGGATGACATGGATAAGTGAAGAGGGGGCATAAGGGGGCAGGGCTGGAGTGCCAGAGAAAGGGAGAGGCAGTGTCATTGGTCCGCTACTATCATCATGCCTTTATGAGACTGTAAGCCTCCAAATTTGTACGAGGGGTGCTCTGCTTTGAATATTTATGCTACAGCAAATACAAACATAAAGATTTTCTATTTACAGCAACTCAGCACATTTCTTCGGGCCTGCCAGCCAACAGATCAAACACAGCCCACCGCCACTTGTACAGAATAAACAAAGCGTATGGCGTATTTAAAAAATGCAATCATTAAAAACTAAAGTAGATAAAGTTGTAATATGAATCTGTGAACACCCAACATCACAGGAGCCCGCACGCCCTCCTTTTACACCTAGATACAGTGGAACATGAATCTGTGAACACCCAATATCTCAGGAGCTAAATCTTTCAGAACATAATCTGGTGGCATTATGTACTACGGGGCACGTCGTTAACGCACATGCTGGAATTACTTTTACATTTTATTAAAACCCAGTGTTATTCTGCAATTAATGGACGAGCTGAAAAGGCTGCTCCCAGGAGAGTGTGTCTAGAAATGGTCTGTTTTATTTGCAGATGTGCCCAGTAGAAGTGCTCTGGGGGCAGCTGGCCTGAGCAGTGGGCACTGAATGGAGGCTCTGCCAGACTGGCCAGCCTGAGCCATGCCACCGAGGGGCAGGCCTTATTAGCATACCAGATGTTAGGATGGGGGGGGAGGAAGTAAATTTATGTAAGGTGTGAACAGTCCACTCACAGGGGATTGGATTTTTGGGGCATATGAATCAGTTTCAGAATATTAACTCCTTGTGCGTTGTCTAGTTAGTTTGAGACACATTGTAACAGCCTTAAAGCGCACATGCGGAGACCCAAAGAATGAAGGTGTGGGAGTGTAGAAGCAGAGGTGTGAAGGTTAGCAGGCACGGAATGGAAGGGGGGACAGCAGAGAAGACAAAGAAGGAATGGAGGGGGTGTCGTAAGGAATGGAGAGAGAGAAGAGGAAAAAGGAATGGAGGGGGAGAGGGGAGTACGCAATGAAGGAGAAAAAAAGCACAGAATCACGGGTCAGAAGGATAAAACAATGGAGGGCAGGGATGCAAGCTCCGCTGACTACGTGAAGGCCTGCAACAATTTAATACATCCTTCTTAACAAGCTGACAAAATCCAAAGTGAAATTTTTACAAACCACTGCTATCATGTGTCTTAGAAGACTGTGAGCCAGTTGCTCCTGAAACTTCTTGCCAGGGCTGCATTACTCCGCCAAATGGAATTACGTTTTATAAAGGGGTTGGCATAATCCTAGCCTTTGAAGTGGCACCCACGTCAGTGAGAACTTCTGGCCAATGAACACTGCTGCCCACAGGCCTTTGTACAAAGCGCTTCAAAACAGCTTTTCACATTTCTCTCCAACAGAAAACTGCGTATTGATTTTAAATTTAATTGATTTTAGGATTAAGAAACTAAGATAAATTTATTATAAATAAAAAGGTGGCCAACAACTGCCCATGTGACTCCACAGGGACACTAAAATGAAGACTCCCTGTGGCATACTGCCTCAAGGGACTTAATGGGCACCTGATGACACAGGCAAATACAGTGTGACGGACAGAGGTTTTTCAGCTATGTACTTGCTAAAAGGTGCCATATTATTTCGTCTCTTCATTATGTGTTGTTTACGGCTACTACTGGAACAACTGTTCACCTGAAATTGAGACGTAACTATCCAATATCAGTATCTAGGAAAAACATACAAACATACTTATCAACTCACCTGCATTTTGCGGGCGTCACCCGCTTTTTCCTGTCCATTCATCTATATAGAGTATCCTTTGAAAAGTCTGAAACTTTTTTTATTCGAGTTTGACAGGCGTGACTTTAACAAATCATGTACTTTGCCCCGTGAGCTGCATTTTGATGTGCTTGCAGTCAGTCAGCTGATTTTGCTGTACTAATCTGTTAACCCGCAGGAGCCGTGGAGCTTAATTTATGTTAAGTAACCAGATCTCTGCAGAGCTCAGCGTGTTTTTAAGCACACTGTTGTGATCATCTGACTGAGAGCTGGCGGCACCCTACAGTGGGGTTATGACAGGACGCAGCAAGACAGTACAGAACAAGGGAAGCATTTCACTCACATGGGCCGCTACAGGGAGGCGAAACTTTACAAGCCGAGAAGCCACAAAATCCAGTATAAAGGCCATGACCGGTTTACAACCAAAAAAAGCCACACAGAAACACCACATTGCTGCCCATGTTGCTTACATTTGACTTGGACTCAGTTCTGATCTATAACCAAAAGCCCAATGCATTTTATGACTTGTAAAGTTGTTTTTTTACCTTAGTAATGTGTCCAAAAAAAACCCCTAAAAAAACATTATTCCAAATGCTGCCAATTACATGTAAAAACATGCATTAGTAAAGCCAATAATTTGGCCCGGCTTTGCCACTGTTTTTTCCCTGCCTTTCTAGAAAAAAACATTTACAAAAATAAAAGTAAACATTTTTTTAACACAGGGCCACTTGCCCACCCTCCCTAGCAGTGAAGGGAATTACTTTGTGTGGCTGACAAAAACTGTGCTTCGGCTGAATGTCGCCAGCTGCACACAAGGGAACAATAGCTGCAGTGGCCTCACCCTATGCAGTATGCTGTAGTGGGAGGAAGCAAAATATGAATGACTGCTGCAGACCAATCAATACGGAGGGCATGCTGAAAGCCTAAGTAAATATACGAAGTGTATATTTTTGGAAAATCAATTGCTCTTGGTTAAAAGCGGACAAAAAAAAAAAAAAACACCACGCACACACACGACTAGCTCTAGTTATTCATGCAGCACATGGCCCCATGACATCTATGCATATACAAAACCAAAAAGGTGGACGTATAGTTATTCTTAACAACATATTTCAAAATGTTAACATTAAAATGAGGGGCAAATATTAAGGAAGAACTTCTCGGAAGAGCAGTAAAAACTGTGAAACATACACAATGTCAATCAGCTTTAAATCATAAGAAAATATTTAAGATCGTTCTGAAAGTCTGCAAGAGAATACACTGGGGACCAACAATGGATGCTATAAACGCAGAAGCTGCCTTATCGGAGCGCAGCCGCATCCTCCATTCAAGCACTTTATTTCGCAGTTACAGCGCTAACCCCCTAGAAGCTGCTCTCGGAGTGGCACTGGTGTCTGGACAAGTAACCGTACATGAAAACCTACCCACTGAAAAACATCTAAAAAGAATTGTGAAGGTTCCACTAAGCACACTCAAGAAGTCAGGACAAAGACAGCAAGCAGTAAAGGAACAAGCTCTTGGCATTGCTGTGGGGAGGGGGGGGGGGGGGTGGGGAAGAAAAGGGAGACACGTGAAAAGTGTGAAGTAGCGGTCGGGGGAGCGAGCCCTTTGAAGTGAAGCTCTCGGAGGCAGGCGGCTCGGGCAAGCGTGTGCACGAGCACATGCACTCGACAAAATCCGCGATGTTTTCAGAGCTTGGTTGAGCCTCTATACTCACGTCTATTTATCACTTACGTGATAGAATAGGCGAGACCTAAAAAACGCGGCATCATAGGCTTTGGCCCAGCGCCCTTCATCTGTACATTTACAATGGGGGACTGCAGCAGGGTGCAGCCTTTGTTCTCTGTGTTTGCAGAGGCCTCTGGGAATGCCACTTGAACTCTAACCGAAGGGCACGTGCCCGGGGACACGCCATGAGCATGTCAATATGGAGTCCGCCTCATGTGGTGTGCGGATCTCCTTAGCCCCGACGGGACCGTGAACTTGAAGATGATCTGAAATTATTCAATTTAGACAGTGTGATCTCTGACTCTGATGTAAGGGGAGGTCATGTGAAGGAGTGATGCACCTTCAGCTGGGTTAGAGGGATGCACAGTCACCAGGAACTAGATCACATTCAGAGGGAGTTCTCTTGGCTTTCATTGTTGCTGTCTGTGTGACTATCATATTTGGGCGCCCGTAGACTGGTTATGGTGGAGACTGAGGACCTAAGGGGAAGATGCCAGACTCCCTCCGAGTACATTTCGCAAAGTTGCAGAAAGTTTAATTAATAAGGATTTGTAACCAGATTGATCAAAGAAATGCCCATGTAAATAGAGGTCTTTACAAACCTGCCCTTTCCATCTGTGTCTTGTCCTTGTACCCTTTGGTGTTCCCTTCAGAATAGAAGCTTACTTAAGTGCACAATGTGAGTGTTAGATGGTGACTAAGCATGGGCGGAAAATCCGTTTCGCTCGCGGATTTTGCGGATTTTCGGTAAATTCGCAATCCGCGAGATTCGCGAATCTCCCGCAAAATCCGCAAATCCGCGAGCAGCGGATTTTGCTCGCACTGCTCGCACTGTTCGCGTGAGTTCGCGGCTTCCCAGTACAACTTCGCGCCCCGCGAATAAGTGCAAAATTGCAGAAATACGATTTTAGCAAAACTGAAACTACTTACCAGGTTCAAAAGTTCAGGCTCATCATTAGTAGCCATTTCCTGTAGTGCTTCCTGAGGGGCCCCTCCAGAGTTCAGTTGCCAGTTGCAACTATTATGTGACCCTGCTCTGAACCTCAGAATAGTTACACATATGCCACAAAGGTCCTGAATTACAGCTAAGGGAGACAAGCAGGAGCCAGGCTGGAAGTTCAAATCCATTAATCAGCCCCTAATTCATTATTGTCAGTTGGGGCAGGGCAGGTGTTGTAACTAATTTTGCAACAATGAAAGCACTTAGCAAGTACAAAAGATCACTAATCAGGAAGCACTAAGGAAGCAGGTGCCAGCTAAAAAAATATTCTGTGACACATTAATCAGCCCCAAATTAATTCAGGTCACTTGAGGCAGGGAAGGTGTGCTTGCGTTGCCACAATAATGTACACTGACTGGACAACCAGAGGGTGCTGTGATGAAACAGAGGGTGGCATGGGTGGGCCAGAGGGTGGCATGAGTAGTCAGAGAGTGGCAGTGGTGACAGAGAGTGGCAGTGATGAAGAAGAGTGTCCCAAACAGGCTGGACACGTAGAAACAACAAGTTCGCGAAACTTGCGACCCGACAGGTAAGTTCGCAATTTGCGAAAGTGTACAAAACCCTCGCGAACTGGCAGAAACCCGCGCAAACACAAAAAAAAAAAAATTCGCGAGAATTTGCGGATTTTGCGGATTGCGAGTTCGCAAATCCGCAAAATTCGCGAACGCGAGATTCGCAAAATTCGCCCATGCTTAATGGTGACACCGTAAGTCAAATTTCAAATAAAATGATCGAATCCTGCATAAAGGCATATATAGTGCCTGCAACTGAAGCTCAAGTGCGAACTGGATGACACCCTCCTCTGAAAGCAGGAAAAAGACCCACTCAAGATAAAAAAAAGTGTCAGATGTAAACACAGGAGCTCCATAAAAACCTTGATGAGGGTGTCTAGAGAGCCTGGCAGGACACAGGAAACTTGGTTCGTGTTTCAACGTTGGGTTTGTTCGCAGGAGACTGCCCCTTCAAGCTGCAGTCACTGGCTGCTGCAGGGCCCACAATCCCTTCCTTTTTCTGTGGAGCCAACCCCTGGCACTGTGGCAAGCTTGCAAAGTCAACAGTTCAGTGGTGTGAATGTTCCACAGCCCAGAGTAAGTGGTCCAGGAAAGGTGAAAGTGTGTAAACATATCCTGAATGCACAATAGCTTTTGCTCACTGACTAGTCTTGCCATTTCTTACCATACGTTTACTCAAGGAGTTTGGTGAAGGTCTCCAGTGGAACGCCCCCGCTCCACAGCCCTCAAAATTAGTCCTGTTGTGCAGAAGAAAGATCTTGGGGACCTCACCTTTTAGAAGGCAACAGCTGCAGATAACAGCAGAGCCCTGGCATGAACCTGGGAACCCCGTTTAGAGTTGAGGATTCCTTGAGACAATTTCTGAAACAAATAGTACAAAGATTCCTTTTATTCAACCAAAAAGGGCCTGCACCAGCAGTTTCGCGTGGCAGAAGTGGCGGTTTCCCTAGGAGAGTGGCAGGTGCCAGATCCAATACAGAATTAGACACATACCTGTGTTTTCCCAGGATGCCCTGGAACAGCGGGAGAGTCGAGAAGAAGCGCCTCGCAAGTGGGAGCTCGGTTTTGTATTAGAACACGAAGAGGTCCCCTTTCTGGCTAGATCCAACCAACTCTTGGAACAACCCAGGTCTGTCGATTTAAGCTTTTGTTAACTCACCCTTGCAGCCTCTGACCTACCTGCCTTTCCAAGGGCCAGTCCAATATTTAGACTTTCTTGCCTGTATTACTTGATGTGCTACGCAAACAATGATGGACGGATTAAATCCATTGTTATTTTGCTCACCATGCCACCCCAGTTTGGACCCAGCCATATGCAAATCAGTGTTGACCATGTGCCTCTTGTGAACAGTTCAGACCGAACTGCCAAGCCAGGTCCTCCTTGGACCAAAACAAGCATCCTGGGACCGGTTTCTGCGTTGCTCACAAGGAACAGGGTCAAGACTGATTTGCATATGGCTGGGTCCAAACTGGGGTGGTGTGGTGAGCAAAAGAATGATGGATTTAACCCAGATGTTTGTGACTTGGGGTGAATGTTTGCATTGTCCAACATTCCGCCCATTAACAGTTTCTTTTGAATAGGTATTACTTGCTGCTCCTTTTTGTAGTGCACCTTTAGTGGAGTATGTAAACTGATTATATATATATATATATTCACTGAAAAAACCATAGGTTATAGACCATATATAGTTAGGAATTCGCATTTACAAAACCTTATTTTACTCACACAAAACCATTGAAATTCCATATATAGTTAGTTGCACTAACTATATATCGCGCACCCGCAATCCACTGCTGATGATGTCACATATTACATCATTCATGACATGGTCAGTGACATCACTGATGACATCACTGATGACATCTCAAATGACATCACTGATGACATCTCAAATGACATCACTGATGACATCACTGATGACATCTCATTTGACATTACTGATCACATCACTGATGATATCATTCATGTGATAATACGATGAACCTCTTCAGACTCTAATATAACCTTAGATACAATAAGTGTAAACAGACACTCACAGACTGTCACTCATCCATGGAGTTACTCACACACCTAGTCAGTCATGCAAAGAATCAATCACACCTCCATTTCCTCAACTATACAGTTATACAAACTTTACTTATTCAAACATATACTAACACATATTTACTCTCTTATACAATCCCTGATACAAGTTCACAATGATCCATACAGCCACTCACACATTCACTGGCTCTTATGCACAGTTATTTATATATGTCAACTCTCACATGTACTGTGTTTTACATATGTACTTACTTTGACATGTAGCACTGAGATATCCATTCACTCACCAATACACTCATGCACACAGTCAACCGCCCATACAGCTGTTTCCACATGCACTTTTGAAACCATACATCTAGTGAATCAACTGCTCACACATCTATGCACAGAGTCATACACCTCCCAGCCACCCACACACACACTCAGTCTCCCATACAAATACTTGGGCAACCAATCAATAACCCATATAGTTACTCATATAGCTACTTATCAACACATGCAACAGTTTACAGAACAACAGACATAATGATGCACAATTTAAGACAGTTTAGTCACTAACCCATGCACTCAGTGAGACACATTTAATCACTCACTCATACAGTCAGTCATGCACCTACTAAATCCTTCATCCAGACACTTATACATCCACTCATTCTTCAATATGTAAGACATATTTTAACTTTACAGAAACATACAGTCACTGGATGTTGTCATCAGTGATGTCATCAGTGATGTCATTTGAGATGTCATCAGCAGTGGATTGCGGGTGCGCGATATATAGTTAGTGCAACTAACTATATATGGAATTTCAATGGTTTTGTGTGAGTAAAATAAGGTTTTGTAAATGCGAATTCCTAACTATATATGGTCTATAACCTATGGTTTTTTCAGTGAATTTTCAAGGTTTTGTAAATGCTAATTCCTAACTATACATGGTCTATAACCTATGGTTTTTTCAGTGAATTTTCAAGGTTTTGTAAATGCTAATTCCTAACTATATATGGTCTATAACCTATGGTTTTTTCAGTGAATATATATATATATATACATACATATATAAACATATATCATCTGTATATCTATATAAATACAAACATAAATGCATGCATACATATACTTATATGCATACAGATGCATGTTATTTACATGAAAGTTGAAAAAACACAAATAAAAGCAAAGCTAAAAAGCCACCTCATTACAAACAGAATGGCTTTAACTTAAACGAGGGCGAGATCTATTGCATTTTCAATGCTTGTTTACTTTGGTTCCATCAAGAAGGCATTCAAATGTGTTACACATTTGCCATAAATTCTGAATGTTAGCACTCTAGTTGCACATTAGATCACTGTAGTAAAGCTACTGCTCACCAGGGACGTCTGCTGCTGGTATTCAAAGTGCATGTTTCAGTCTGCATGTCAGAATTGTTTTAATGAAATAGAAGAGGATTTGAGAAGTCACTCAAAATGATCCCTAATTTTTCTTCCTGAAGCACTAATCATACTTTCTATGGCAAAATTAACCCCCTCATGTTGTTCCTTTTTAAATTGAGTGTTTTCAGACTTACCACTTCATTCCAATCAAGATGGCTTCTGGTGTGCCATACTTTTGTCATAAGTAAGACTGTTAGCGCTCTAGTTGTTCTTTAGAACACTCTGGGACATTCTGTCATTGGGCTATACTTGGGGTACATCTGGGTGATATTTGGGCTACATTTAGGCTCATTTGTCTCTGGTGGCCATCTTGGGAGACTGTATGTCAGAATTTTTTAATGAAATTGAAGAGGGTTTGAGAAGTCACTCAAAATGTGCCCTAATTTTTCTTTCTGCAGCACTAATCATAATTCATATGGCAAAATATACCCCCTCATTTTGTTCCTTTTTAAATTAAATGTTTTAAGAGTTACCACTTTATTCCAATCAAGATGGCTTCAGGTGTGCCATACCTTTGTAATAAGTAGGACTGTTAGCGCTCTAGTTGTTCTTTAGAACACTCTGGGACATTCTGTCATTGGGCTATAGTTGGGCTACATCTGGGTGATATTTGGCCTACATTTGGGCTCTTTTGTCTCTGGCGGCCATTTTGGGAGACTGCATGTCAGAATTTTTTAATGAAATAGAAGAGGATTTGAAAAGTCACTCAAAATGTGCCCTAATTTTTCTTTCTGCAGCACTAATAATACCTTCTATTGCATAATATACCCCCTCATTTTGTTCCTTTTTAAATTAAATGTTTTAAGAGTTACCACTTTATTCCCATCACGATGGCTCCAGGTGTGCTATACCTTTGTAATACGTAGGACTGTTAGCGCTCTAGTTGTTCTTTAGAACACTTTAGGAGGCTGCAGTAGAGCACAAAGGAATCAACTGACAGTCTCTGTCCTTGTTGGATGTACAGGTTTTACTGAGAATGTCAGACTTCATTTTCACATGACTGAGAAAGATAATGTGAATTTACAGAAAATATGCTTTCAGTTTAGCTTATAGATCCCCTTCCAAACCACTGTGGGAAAATCATGAGATATTAGTTGCACTAACTATATATCGCGCACCCGCAATCCACTGCTAATGATGTCACACATTACATCATTCATGACATGGTCAGTGACATCACTGATGACATCACTGATGACATCTCAAATGACATCACTGATGACATCTCAAATGACATCACTGATGACATCACTGATGACATCTCATTTGACATTACTGATCACATCACTGATGATATCATTCATGTGATAATACGATGAACCTCTTCAGACTCTAATATAACCTTAGATACAATCAGTGTAAACAGACACTCACAGACTGCCACTCATCCATGGAGTTACTCACACACCTAGTCAGTCATGCAAAGAATCAATCACACCTCCATTTCCTCAACTATACAGTTATACAAACTTTACTTATTCAAACATATACTAACACATATTTACTCTCTTATATAATCCCTGATACAAGTTCACAATGATTCATACAGCCACTCACACATTCACTGGCTCTTATGCACAGTTATTTATATATGTCAACTCTCAAATGTACTGTGTTTTACATATGTACTTACTTTGACATGTAGCACTGAGATATCCATTCACTCACCAATACACTCATGCACACAGTCAACCGCCCATACAGCTGTTTCCACATGCACTTTTGAAACCATACATCTAGTGAATCAACTGCTCACACATCTATGCACAGAGTCATACACCTCCCAGCCACCCACACACACACTCAGTCTCCCATACAAATACTTGGGCAACCAATCAATAACCCATATATTTACTCATATAGCTACTTATCAACACATGCAACAGTTTACAGAACAACAGACATAATGATGCACAAATTAAGACAGTTTAGTCACTAACCCATGCACTCAGTGAGACACATTTAATCACTCACTCATACAGTCAGTCATGCACCTACTAAATCCTTCATCCAGACACTTATACATCCACTCATTCTTCAATATGTAAGACATATTTTAACTTTACAGAAACATACAGTCACTGGATGTTGTCATCAGTGATGTTATCAGTGATGTCATTTGAGATGTCATCAGTGATGTCATCAGTGATGTCACTGACCATGTCATGAATGATGTAATGTGTGACATCATCAGCAGTGGATTGCGGGTGCGCGATATATAGTTAGTGCAACTAACTATATATGAAATTTCAATGGTTTTGTGTGAGTAAAATATGGTTTTGTAAATGCTTATTCCTAACTATATATGGTCTATAACCTATGGTTTTTTCAGTGAATTTTCAAGGTTTTGTAAATGCTAATTCCCAACTATATATGGTCTATAACCTATGGTTTTTTCAGTGAATTTCATTGGTTTTTTAAAAGCTAACATCTGTAGCTGTAAAATGTATTCTTCTTTAAATCCAAAAATATATTTTAGATGTTTATTGATAATTTTTTTTTTAATATTTTTTTTCTTCGCTTCCAGTTCGCGAACCGGGAAGCTTTCCGTTAGCTCATCTTGATGCCGCGACCTAGTCCGCGAACCGGTAAACGTTTCGTTTGCGCAACTGTGAAGCGTCGCGGAAGCGCGACGTGTCACTTTGTCGCGTAATGCGTCTTATGACGCGCCGCGTTAGCGCTCCCGGAAGTGCTCCGGACAGCGAACCGGAAGCGATCCGGGACGCGGCGCGCACCGCGTAACGTGAGCGGAACAAGTCATGTGACTTGTTTATAAAACTTTTCATTGGTTCATTTCACTTTTCGTTTCCAAATGATGTAAGACTAGGTCATATGACCTAAAAATAACACTTTTCATTGGTTTAGAACTTTTGCTTTTCCCAAATGATGAAAACCCCTCCTTCTTTCCTCACTCTGACTTTCATCTTGGTGAGAGAAAGACCATTTTCCTATAGTTGAGCAATGGCTTCTGTACTTGCTTCAGCTGGTGCACCCCACCACCACCTCCACCTCCTCATGAGAAGAGAGGACCACCATCTCAGTTCATCACCAACACAGAGGAGGAAGAGGATGAACTAGAGGAAGAGGAGACAGAAGAACCAGAGTTCTTACAGGAGTTGCCCCGTGTTTCCCGTCGGAAAACCAGTTTTATCTGGCAGTTTTTTTCAATCCCTCGAGGGGAGAAGAAAGTGAATGCAAAGTATGCCACCTGCCTTATTTGTAAAAAAAGGTTATCAAGAGGCACTGAAAAAAAGTATAGCATGGGAAACTATACCATGCATCGCCATATGAGCAGGTGGCATCCACTAAACTACAGCCGTGCAGAGTTGCGTGACCTGCAGGATAATCCACCAACAACTCCTGTGGCCAGGTCAACAACACAAATATCATTGACAGGAGGAGAGGCACAGGAAACCGTGCCAAACATTCAGAAGAACTTTTTACACATGAAAGTAACTTGTTTGTTTTGCGGAGCATTGCTTTCATGTGGTAACATGAGCATAAAGTTAATGAACATTGCTTTTGAAAATCACAATTGCCCTAACCAACCCAGACAGTAATTTTTTTTTTGCTCCTGTTGAGCCCTTTTCAATGCCTGTTTTTTGTTGTTTCCCCTCCATCAAAAACACAAAAAAAACATAAAACTGTTCCAAAAATACAAAAAAAACAAAAAATGTTTAGAAAAAAATAAAAACAACAAAAACATAAAAAAAAGTTCTTTTCAGAACTACCTCCCCTTTCAAATAAAATTGCTAGAATGTTTAGCACTCTGGCAAGCTCTATTTCTTTTGGTTCGCTTTCCCGTTAGCTGCCCGGTTCGCGAACTAGGAGCAAACCAAAAAAATTTTTTTTTTTAAAAAGAAGAGTAAGTATAAGGGAAGTAAACAGAGAGTAATGTTAAAAGAAAGACAGCTATAGGGAGTAAACCAGAGATACTGCTTAATAGATCTATTTACCGAAGAAAAGATGGAAGAGGGTATAATTGCGAAAAACAAAATGGATAAGGAAGTGAAAGAAAAAAAAGAGAGTAGAACAATAACAAAGAAGAGTTTCTTGGAGAATGTGAGTGAATGTTCAAAATAAGATTAAAACATGTGGAATAACAGAGAGAAAAAATAGAAAACAGAAAAGAAAAAATAACAGAAAAAGATTAATTGAAACAGCAAAGAAATGTAAATAACATAGAGCCATATCATCAACATAGGCAATAAAAGTTTTGCATTTTTTATCAGCAGAAATATGTCGCCAAAGCATTCTAATTAGCTTGATACATATGACCCCAAGTGAGGCCTGTCTTGCAACATGGTGCATCTTTTTCATCACTGCTGCATCGGTTTCATGTGGCACGGTTTTAAAACAGCATGACACATTTGCCTAGATGCATCAATTTGTAATTTTGACGCCTCATAACATATCTTTTGCACCGCCACTGCGTCACAAAACTGACGCACAGTGGCGCAAAAGAGGCATACATATATCATAAATCTGTCCCTAACATTTTAAATAATTAATTCAGGATGACGATAAGGTGTGGTCTCTCCTGAGGTTTGTTTAAGGTGAGACCTACTCAGGGTTACAGATCAATTTTACGCTTGTTGAAGAATACAGAGGAGATAATACATGTGAAGGCCTACCAATGAAGTAAGTCATGTCCTCTTATTACATCATTCATGACATGGTCACTGACATCATCAGCAGTGCATTGCGGGTAAAAAGAGTAGAAAACATTTACCTTATAACAACTTTGACATTTACAGAAGCCTCTGCTTCTCTACGTCCCCTACACAATCCTAAAGATATATATTTTAAACAAACAGTATCTTCATGCTGATGAAGTGAGGCCTATTTTGGAACATGGTGCTTCTTTTGCACTGCTGATGTCTCACAATAGTGATGCAATAGCAGCGCAAAAGAGATGTAAAGCCATCATAAAATTGTGTCTAACATTGTAAATGATTGTTTCAGGATGCAAATAAGATGTGTCCTTTCAAGAGGTTTCTTTGAGGTGAGGCCTATTCAGTTTTTTTTAAAAAAACAGTACCCAGAAGTGCAGCACTGTAAGCATTAACTTTGACACTTACAGAAGACTCAGTTTCTCCATATCTACCTCACATTTCTAAATGTATATCATAAGTACAAAAAGCAGAACATTAATTATACATGTTAAATGGTTTATTTTTGCTGTTCTCAGAATGTATCAAATTTCACTTAAATCAGTGACTTGAAGGTATTCATCATGTAACAGCGGGGAAAAAAAAAACACTATCAAAATGATTGTGTTTAAAAAACCCATACAACCTAAGAAATCTGAATTCAAAACTCCTTAAAATTAACTTACTTTCCATAACGTCGAAGGATGTCCTATGAACAGCGTCCACTCTGTTGTGCTATAAATATTTTCAGCCCGCCACTTTCTGAAAGAAAACCTCCATCGTTTTGAAAAATATGTTACATACAATAAAACACTTCTCACATTCTACCACATGTTTCCACTTGGCCAAATCATGTTGCAGCGATTCACAACTCTTGTAATTCTTCCAATCAAATCCCGTCATTTTCTATTTTCGCAACTTTCAAAAAGAAAACATTTAAGATTATTTTCACAATCCTGGACTACTAATATCTTACACTTCTTTCTCACTCATGTTCTCCTTTTCCTATGACACTGATACTGCTTACTATGAAGCAGACTTACTTGCATCAGGTTTATATAGTTGGATTTTTAAATTGACATTATAATTAAAAGTTTTGGACCAATAATCTAGACAGCATTGCAGACTTACATTCCCTCTACTTGATGAACGTTTTGCAATTCCTCAGAGGAAATCCCAAGATTCTTTCCTTAAAATTTTGGTTTTAAAAACACCAGGTAAGAATTTTTAAGGTCAAACGGCAATTTTTTTTTGAAAGTTACAACAGAATCGTTGCAGAATGACCAGCCATTTCGAGACTTTAAATAAGCTGTGTAATGTCCTGATGTTGTTGAAGGACCATCGTGATAGATAATTGCTACAGTTACAAAAGTCCTTCCTGATATTGACAGCTGAGAAGCAACAACATTTTTTATTAAAGTTGAGTGAAGTAGTGTGGCTCACTGGTTAGAGGCGGCAGACCCGAGAGCAGAGGACGGCCCGGGACCAGGGTTCGATTCCCGGCGCGGCAGGTTTCTGGACCAGGGTCAGCGGACTCGATAATTCTCTCGCTCGGTGCCCACTCTGATCAGTGATCACACTCGGCAACTCTGGGCATTAGCTTGCCTCATCTTCACTAACGGCCCCACCAGACTGCCGGGGATGCCTGGTCTCACCCTGGAGATACCCATTAAGGGACCATCTCTCAGGGAAGCCAGGAAGGGTTTCGCAGCGGTCGAAGCGCCTTGGGACCCTACGGGTAAGTAGTGCGCTATATAAATGCCTATACATTACATTACATTACAATTTTGATCCATCAGGCCTACATCGTTGGATCATTAAAATGACATACTGGCCATATCTTCGTATAAATAATGTTGACATCATTTCAGATTTACATTGGCTACACTCCATGTTGTGATCCGCTGCATTTACTAGCTTATTAAAGGAGACTGATTTACTGTCTGGCAAAGTTAAATATATAAATCTTTCTGAGTCTACACTAGTAGTACTTGATACCATACAGTTCTCGCAGTCATGCTGCCATTGATAAGAAAGCCCAAACAGGTGATCTACATCTACACCCTCATCTTGCAATACATCAAGCATATACATTAAAAACTCCTGACAATCCTGCTGATTATTTTCAGAGAAGTCTGTTTGACCTGAACATTCATCTAACAGATAACGAACTTCAGACACACTTTCTACTTTTGTTCGATCAGTGCTACATTTCTCTAACACAGAATTCAACAAGCAGCATAAACTTTGTTCCGAATTGAACACAATCTGTTCTTTTAAAGTCTCTAGTGAAAAGAGAACATTAACCACTACATTTGCATAGCAGTTGACACCAGAACTGTTTTCAAATTGAAAACCGACAACATCTTCAACAGAATCCACTTTCTTTCTGCTTACAATTTTCGGTTCATCGACTTTTGGGCTTTTAGCTACAACCTCCCTACTATTACTGATATTTCTTCGTTTCCGGCCTACCACACGTTTCTCAAACAAAGGATATTGAGGCAAATGTGGCGCATACTCTTTTCTTAACCTGTTGTATTCCTTAACACAATCTAGATCCGCACAAATGTTTGTGACATCACAGTCAATCAAGTACAATCCCGAGAAAGTTCTAACTCGTGACAATGCCACATATGCCATACCCTCCTTGAACACAGAACTGCCAATATTCACCAATGCACTATCTACACTTAAACCTTGCGATTTATGGATTGTCACCGCATATGCCAAGCAAACAGGAAACTGTTTACGGCGAACATATAAGTCTTTAACAAGCAAAAACCTAGCAGAACAACGACCAATTAGCTGTACTTCCTCAATACCATCAAATTTAATTTTTAAAAATTCAATTCCATCTCTACTTCTGTATTTCTCAAAATCAACAACATTACCCATTGATCCATTTACCAGACCTCTTTCAACATGTAAATTCCTTCTTAAAATGATTCCGCAATTTAAACACACATTCAAAGTCTTTTCAAAACCCGCTGTTTTAGATATAGTCTTCTCTAATGAATCCAATTTTGATTTCAAATTCTCAGACAAAATAATTGTTGATCCCATATGCTCTATTCTGTCAATAGCTTCAAGTTTCACAATCTCTTGCTTTTCTAAATTCAACATTTTGTTGTTGAAGATGGCACATTCTGCAAGAGTTGGCATCAAACATATTCCGGATTTCTTCTCAGTAATTTTCTGAAAAATATTCTCAGGCACAATGTCTTGTTCGGGATATAAATTTGACAGTAATCGTGCATTTAAAGCTTCTTTTCCATGCTCGGTCACTTTTCCAATTCTAATATCTTGTAGAATATTCTTGTAATCTTCATCCTTCGCCTGAAGCATATTTTCATGCAGTTCAGCATAATTGAAATTTAACCATATATTGACGTTGCCAATGCTCCCTAGGCACTTCCTGGTATCTTCATGCGTGAGTATTTTGAACACAGGTTGTCCTTTTACTGGTGTCAGCTGCAGAAGATCTCCGAAAACAATGATGTGTTTGCCACCAAATAACACATCATACTCAGTTTTAAGAACTTCTTGCATTCTCAAATGCACAAAGGCAAGCATGACATTGGAAACCATGCTTACTTCGTCAATGATAAGAAGTTTCATTTTCCTCAAGACTCTTGAAACTTCACAACAAGCATCCCCAGATAACTTGTGGTATTGTAATTTGTTGTCATGCTCCACCGGCAGCATCAGTAGACGATGCAAAGTAATCCCTTTAATGTTATGAGCTGCCAGTCCAGTTGGAGCGGTCACAACACAAGACAGCGATGACTCAGTCCTTTCCTGCAAATAACATGAAATTGCTTTAATGAGGAAACTTTTTCCAGTTCCCGCTTCTCCACTCACGTACAGTCGGACAGGCTTCAACGATGTACATGAGCACTCTTTCTTCTCATGACTTAATCCATGCTCAATTTGCTTGGTAACTTCATCATATATTTTCCTCTGCTCAACGTTGAGTTGTTTTTCCAAGTCTTCTAAGTTAACTGCATCCTCCTGAGCATGTGCCATGGCTCTTTCCACTTCATTCATAGCAGTGGCAGCTTCATTTTCGATAATAGGTCCTCCTAGTAGATCCTGACTCAATGAAACAGAACTCTGACTGTCCTGAGAACTGTCTCTGGCAATCTCGGCTGCAATCGTTGCTTCCTGCTCAATTTCCAAAGTCAACATTTCTTGATATTTGGGAAAAGCAGGACATTTTATGGTCTCCTTAGCAACAGTGAAAGAGTCTTCGTAACAGAGGAAATCTCCAAGCAGTTCCTCTTCTGCACGCCAAGGCTTGAAAAGTTGCAAAAGTGCTAAATAGAAAAACTCCTTTTTTTCTGGAGATTCGCCACTCAATTTTCGATGGTTTACTAATTGGCATTTTCTTTGCTTGACCAGACATCCCTCACTTCCAATTACAGCATACACTCCTTTCTCAATATCTTCTTTGATGTTCCTCTTGAATATATAATTTTGTAGAACCTCATATAGACAAACATTCTCAAGGTGACTGCTTCGATTTGGATAATATGTATCCAACATGTTGGTCTTCAAAATGTCGGTACTGTTTGGTTCCTTTTCTGCCAAATACTCAATTTCCCGGACAGGTTTTAGAACTCGATTTCGCGTTGCAGCAAGACCAAGACTCGCCCAAACGATACTCCTGGATTTGGCATAGAGACTTGCTGAGGACAACCGGTCAGAACATTCGTAAGCTCCGATTTCTCGATGCGACAACATCTTCGAACTGAAACTGTACAACTTCTTGCTGAGGCTCTTTTCATGGGAAATGTCCTCCCACATATCCTTCAATTCTGTCTTTTCTTTTTTGGTGATGTAAGATGTCACATACCGAGCCACAGCCATACAGTTGTCAGCCACAAACTGTATATCCATGTTAGCATTCCACATGGACAAAATCACTGGGTTGTAGTCGTTGATGTACTTGGACTCTTCGTTCCTTTTCAAATTGTATGTATTTTTGGGTGATTTCCTCGTCACATTATGTCGCAGCGAAGACATCAAACTGTTCACTCTTCCTTTAGAAATCACCGGTCGTGGAAAGTTGAAACGACATTTGGTGTAGAACTTGTCCTTGTTTCTGAATTTACGACGACAGTACTTTCCACAACGATGGCTTTGGAAACGTAGAACTTGTTCTCTTAGGCTTTTCTTCTCCGTTGTGTTTGGAACAGCACACGTAGAATACTGTTCTATGAAATTCATCACTAAGTCATCCGGATCTGTTCCAAATTTAGGTGCATCCTTGATCCACAACAACATATGTATATGAGGAGCACCTCTTGCTTGGTACTCCTTTCTCCAGAAGAAATCCAACACCTCTCCAAGAGGTGGATTCTTCTTATTTGTGATGAAAGACATCATAGCTTCAAATCTATGATTGAAGTACCTGCATACATTCACTGGATCCAAAGAACACAGTTCTCCAGGTGTCTTGAATTCAATGTTTTCAATATTTCCATTTGCCTCTCGTAGAAATTCAAGTAAGTCTTCCCAGCCATACTCGGCACAGCTCAGAGTAAGGAACCTTGTTGGAGTTCCTAAGTTCCTCAGCATACATTTTAAATCACCATGACGACGGTACCAGTACTCATTAGTACCACGCTGACACGCCATGAGATTAATTAGGTGAGAATCCAAAATACTGTCTTGGACATTGACTTTATGCATAAAGTCACTTGCCGAGATGTTTCGCATCTGTATACCACTTTTTAAGATGTGGTTCACTGCATATGACAGTCCAGACAGATCGCTTTCAAACAGGAGATGAAACAAATAGGGAATGCATTGACGAAACCTAGGATCTTCTGCATACAATCGTAAAGTCCGGTATTCAGACGCAGGAATTTGATGAGGTCGCTCATCATATCTTCCTCCTCGACCTGTGGGAAATAGCTGTGGGAAACACCGAGCTTCCAAACTTTCCTCCCAAACACTAATGGGACTCCCTTTGGCTTGTTTCATTTGAAACAACTCAATTGCATTCCCCATGACTTCCTTGGAATGCAAAGGATGAACACTATAATGTTCATATATTTCTTCACTTTTAGAGGCCTCTACTTTCTCAATTTGGCCAGCACACAAATCGCTATCCTCTTCATCACTTACTTCCTCTTCTGCAACATATACATTTATATAGTACTTATTATTTTTCTTCAAATACAATGTTGCCTTTTTGACTTTCCTAACATCCACTAAATCTTGCCATATTTTCTTATTCTTTGTCGGAACACCATTAACCAAGATAACCAAAGGTTCCTCTTCAACTTTTTCTACTCCAATTGTGTTAATGTTTTTGTTCAAATCTAGAGGCAAATAAACAACTCTTCCCTTTAATCCTCTCTGTAAATCTGCTGGAGGCAACTTCCCTGTCTTTGGCTCCATTCTTACAATAGCCTGAAAGGGATGGATACTTTGAATCAAAATAGATTCATAAGTATTTAAATCCTTCAATTCAGAAGGAATCTCAACTAATTCAAGATTATTATGAACCGCCCTAGCAGGCATCTGGTTTTTGTTTAATTTGTTACAACAATAAGTACACACACGTTGATCCGATCCCAAATCAAAAGAATTTTCTACCATCAAGTATGTGGCAAAATCCTTCCATTCACTATTATTTTCCCTTTCACTTTTTGCATATAAATCCACTAACTTAGTCTGATTCTTATAATAAGTGCGTCGACAACACACACAAGTGAAATTAGGCCTCTCACTTGATTTCATCTGAAACGTGGCAATTTCCTTCTGAAATTTATCTGTACTAGAAACCTGTACATTATCTTCAACATTACCTTCTACTTCTGGGTCAATTTGAACATTCTCATCTTTACTACCAAAGTAACAAAACTCAATTTCTTCACAAATATTCTTCACATCTATTTCAGAACCATGCAAAAGAGCAGCACATAATTGTTTAAGCATAATTGCTGGACTCTTAGCATAATACAACATTCTCACTAATTTTCTCACTTTATTATGATGCACTGCTAGCATCCTGAAATGATGAAAAACACTCTGGCATACTCTCCTGGAAAGACAAGCCAGTGAATGACCACGCAAACCTGTCATTTGTCTCACTCTGCAAGGATCTAAATCTTGCAACAACTTCATTTTCTGCTTCAAACTTTTCTTATTAAATGTCCGTATAAAATCACAAAGCAAATTGATGGAAACCTGTCGCACACTGCAAATAGAACTACACTTCCAAATGTACACAGGACCCTTAGGACGTCTTCCTAAAACCTCATTACCTAACACCTCACTCGTCTCTGTTGTCACAAGTTTTTCTTTTTCAACTGGACAACCATCCTTCACTTCATAAGCTCGACCACTGGTGTCAACTGCAAACACCAAATCATTATCCTGAAAATAACTCTCCTCATTAAAAAATGCCTCACAACTTGAACTATGCATCCATTCTCCGGAAAAAACTTCACAAAAGTTACTACGATTTACTACTCTCTTCCATCTACTTTTTGTTTTGAAATCAGAAATTACCTTGCTTAGTTTCCTAATTCTATTGATTACCAAAATACACAACTTTCGCTTAATTTCAAAAGCATGATCAATAATTTTCTCTACATTTTTCTTCTTCTTATAAAATGCCACTTTCTGTTGGCCTTTCTTAATATTTTTTAATAAATTAACTATTATCCTGTTGCGGAACATTCGTTTTCGAATGTCCCTAAACTGTTGTTTCCTTCTACTATCATGCACAGAGTTATCTCTTGCTCTACCAGTAACATTTTTGATTGGTCTTTCCTTTCCATTTAAATTGCTTTTCTTTTTCTGAACTGAAACATTTTTTGGATAAATACTTTTTTTACTACAAATATTTCTTAAGAATGATTTCGTGCTCTTACCCGGAGCTTTCTTGGTGATTTCAAAAGTATTTTGGGGAGAGGACTGCTGCAATAAAAGATCATCCTGCTGTCTTTGACGTTTTCTAGCCTTTCTAATTCGATTCTTAGTTGGCATTTTTCAAATTTTGAAATGATCTGCAGTTGAATCTGTGGAAAAATATAATAAAAAATGTTATTAACCACTATTACCAAACAGTTAATGAATAACAGTCATCAAAAACTTAACGCCCTACTTATTATTTAACATAGCAAATCTTTTGCACCAGCACTGCGTCACAAAAATGACACACAGTGGTACAAAACAGGCATACAACAATCATAAATCTCTCCCTAACATTTTAAATGATTGATTCAGGATGACGATAAGGTGTAGAGGTTTGTTTGGGCCCAGATCTTTGGACTGGGGTGAATGTGTGTCATTGATCCACATTCGGTCCATCACCTGTTTTGTTTGTTTGAGGTGAGGCCCTTGCACCATTTTTGGGTCATTTTTAACATGGCTATGTAACTCCCATAATCAAAATCTAAATTTGCCAACCGCAAGTGGGAGCGTATTTACAAGAAACTTGCCCCATGAGGAACGCTTTCCATTTAAAAAGGGAAAAATAACATAATAGACACTCAAATGCCTTATAAATATGACCCAAAACAACCTATGAAGCTCTAGCAGTACATATCCAGAAATGTAATTGATTTCAAAAAATCGTTTTTAAACACAGCATATAAATCAATTGTATACCTGCATTCAAGAGGAAATGACTGAAAATGTCCTTGAGACACATGAAAGAGTTTTTTAGAATGCCCTTACACCATTTTTGGGACATTATTAACATGGCTATGTAACTCCCATAATCAAAATCTAAATTTGCCAACCGCAAGTGGGAGCGTATTTACAAGAAACTTGCCCCATGAGGAACGCTTTCCATTTAAAAAGGGAAAAATAACATCATAGACACTCAAATGCCTTATAAATATGACCCAAAACAACCTATGAAGCTCTAGCAGTACATATCCAGAAATGTAATAGATTTCAAAAAATCGTTTTTAAACACAGCATATAAATCAATTGTATACCTGCATTCAAGAGGAAATGACTGAAAATGTCCTTGAGACACATGAAAGCGTTTTATTGAATGCCCTTGCACCATTTTTGGGACATTATTAACATGGCTATGTAACTCCCATAATCAAAATCTAAATTTGCCAAGCACAGGTGGGAGCGTATTTACAACAAACTTGCCCCATGAAGAACGCTTTCCATTTAAAAAGGGAAAAATAACATCATAGACACTCAAATGCCTTATAAATATGACCCAAACAACCTATGAAGCTCTAGCAGTACATATCCAGAAATGTAATTGTTTTCAAAAATCGTTTTTAAAAACAACATATCTGTTTCAGCTTACATGAGAGACCATGGAATGGGCTCCATGTACAACAATAACTTGTGTTACTGCATGCCAGAATGCTACACCGAATATGCAATTACAATTTCTCCCAAAAAACAAAATCTATTTGTATATCACTTGAGACAAAGCCACATTTTAAAAACACAGCTTTCTTCATCATTTTCTCCTTAAATCATACTATTCTCTATCTAAATTAAATAAATCTTTTCTCACCTTAGCAAATACTTTTTGAGTTTCAAAACAGTCTCAGAAATACTCCAAATTGTCTTCAGCAGAACAAAGAAGAAGCACTCCAGAGGCTGCAGCTATTGAAAGCACACAAATACAGATATTCATTACACATATCTCTCATATTAGCCAATCATAACTCTTCCCTCACTTTTTTCAAATCAAAACCCTTCCCCCCTCTGCCCTCTCTGCCTTTTTTGCTTAGCAACCACCTCCTGAAAGACCTCTCATGTTTGCAAATTCACACAACATTGTTTCAATTGAACTCTGAACTCTCAGTGCACCTGCGTATCCAGTGCAATCTTTCATTAAATGTTTCTTCCTTGACCATTCAAATTACATCTTTCAAAGAACACATCCATGCACCCTAACTTTCTGTTTTCAGAAATGGAAATGCACCAATCACTGCTAATGAATCATTAGCACTGGAAATCCACAGTTTTTTTTCTTTACAAACTCCTACTGTTTCAACTGCCCTTTCATTACCACACTTCATCTGACTGCAGCACAACCTTCTCCCACCATGTTTAATGTCTGGATTGTTGGACATAGTTACATCCACTGGGCTCAAAGGTATGCTGAGAACAGAAATTTACCTAACCTCAATTTACAAGATGTGGAAATTAAGTGGTTGGGCCAAAGAGGATTAAAATGTCACCAATTGATACCATTGGTGAAAACCTTTATGCATTTGCCAAAACCTGACCTGTTAATTGTGCACTGTGGAGGTAATGATTTGGGCACTTTGACTGGGGTAGGTCTGGAAATGCTTTTAAAGGACACCTTTGAGCAATTAATGGCACTTTTTCCTCAAACTGCCTTGGTATATTCCAATATATGCCAAAGACAGAAATGGAGGTGGTCCAACCAATTTTGTCCACAAATTGAGAAAGCGAGGAAGCATGTAAACAAATCTGTTTCAGCTTACATGAGAGACCATGGAATGGGCTCCTTGTACAACAATAACTTGCGTTACTACATGCAAGATATCTACAGAGGAGATGGAGTTCACTTCTCAGATGAGGGCAACAGAATTTTCATTCTGAATTTAAGACTATGCATTGGTACCTACTTATAAGTACCTAAATGTACCATAAACCCAAAAGCTCTTCTCAGAGCTACCCTTCATCTGATCACTCACAATTATTATTTTTTTCTAACTTTTTTCACTAATTTTCCACAAATTACGCTCCCCGGGGCGCTACCCAGTTCGCGAACCGAAAGCTAACCTCACGGAATTTTTAAAAAAAATGTTTTTTTCCGCATATATAAGCCTCCTCAGCCATCCTCAGAAAACCTAGGGGGTCAAGATAAATCTACCATGCCCCCTTCTACCCATTCTGAACATTATTTGCCCTCCATCTTGTATCTTAATGCGACCAAAACACAAAATGGAGGACTCCCGTGACGCTTAAAGTTCGCGAACCGAGCCGCTTCCCGGGAAGCGGTCCAAAAAAAAGGTGGGAAAGTAATTTACAGAAAAACGACTAGAGACACTCTCACCAAATATAGATTAGCTCATACTACATAACAATCCCTTTCATTTTCACAAATTTGATTGAAATTCCATTTAGCCATTTAGCCTGTAGACCTCTCTAAATACCGTGAGGTAAATTACTTCACAAAACACATCTGAAGTGTTGGAATTGACAACCAATGAAAATGTTACTTTCATTTTCTACTTTTATTACCTGACATTTGATTGGTTATATACCTGAATATATATAAAGGAAGAGAAGGAAACACAGCCATTTTGACTACTACTTCTTGTTGTATATATCATTTGGAATATCACTAATCACTTCAACTTGTTTCTAAAGGTAAGTTGTTATTTTTAAAACTGAAGTATATTGTGCACTATAAGTAAATATGGTAAACTTTTTCAGATAGTTATATACTATCCCTCTGTAGTAGTTATAGATTTAGATAGACTTCTCTGTTATAGTTATGGATGGACTTAGACTTCTCTTGTATAATTATAAATTTACTTACATTAAATCACATACACTTTTTTATATTCCTACTTCCACTCTGATACTATACACTGCCCAAAGATAAATTCACTGATAAAAAATGCCTATCTAAAATTATTCCCAACAGTGCCCTATCTCTACTAATATATATTTTTTTAATCCAAATTTCAGGCAAAATGGAAGGCGAAAACCAAGTTTCTTTTGAAATGGACCTGCAAGAGAGCAGCCAAGAATTGATTGATACAATTGATCAAATTGACATTGAATTTATGGACGAAACTTTGGACAAAGAACTACTGCAATGTGTCCAAGCAGTAGATGACCTCCTTGAAAATGAGGACATTTTACAACCTCACAGATTGCAAACAATATTCCAAGAAAATAATGACATTTCAGACACTGAAATGTTAGAAAGTTTAATAAATTATGAAACACAAACAAAATAAAAAAAAAAGCTTTAAAAATAAAGAAAACAAAAAAAAATCAACAAAAACAACAAACAATTAACATACAGTATTTGAAAAATCTATCATTCTTTTTTCCTTATAGTACGCTGCCCAGAACGCTTCCCGGTTCGCGAACTTGGCGCTCACCACGCAAAAAAAAAAAATATATTTTTTTTTTTGACCCTGCTGGGCCCTTTTAAAACCTCCACATAAAACCTAGGGGGTCAACGAGGATCTACTATGCCCCCTTATGGTAATTTCCCCCTTTGTTTTGGCCTCCTCTTGTCTCTCGATCCTACCGAGAGACAAGATGGCGGCCGCGCCGGACTGTTTAGAATGTTGACAGACACCGGAGAGCCAATCAGCTTCGCTTCGCAAAGTTCCGATACGCGAAAAGTTCGCGAACCGGAGCGCTACCCGGAGCGCTGTTACAGATATATATCTTGTTTTAAACGTTAATTTCTCAAAATCCACTGAAGCACATATATTGAGACCTAGCAAAGGCACATCGGGCTAACAGTCCCTACAATTTTGCCAAGTTTCGTGGAAATCCATTCAGCCGTTCGAGCTAAAAGTGAGGCCAACCGCCCTATGGAAATTAACATGGGAAAAACGCGTTTTGGGACCCCCCTTTTTTCTCGGCCCCCCCTTGACGAACCCCCCCAAATTTCCAGGAGCTGCTCAGAAACAAAATGTGCCATTTTCCTGAAAATTTCAGCCGATTCCGTCCACAAACGCTAAAGTTATTAGACATAGAATTTTCAAAAATCCCATAGGGAAAAAATCCTAACTATATATTATTATATTATATTATATTATGTTGGAGTATATATATATATATATCTGATAAAGTGCAAGTACGTGCTTCAATGTGCAAATTCACAATGTAAACAATGCCTATCAATTGTCATAACATTTGAAAGTGCATAGAGTACAAACATAATGCTTGGTTCCAATCATCTACTAACCATATTCTGTTTTCCAACTGCACCTTGCTATATGCTGATAATAAATGACTTCTCCAATGTATACCTTCATATGTGCAAAAAATGCAAATTTGTGCAAATTAGCAAATGGTATACTAATGTATGTCATATGATCAAATAACAGACAGATTCAATATTTCATACGGTAGAAAATGGGACCTCTACTGATGCTGGATGGCCAATTGTATCATAACATTATATAAAGTGCGGACGTGCCTATGTTTGTATAGCCCCTATATTAGTAGTTACTGTTATGAGCCTACAACCGATATCACATATTAGCTGTATAAGGTCAATCCATCTAGAATGCAAAAATAACAGTGCTGATCACCAGATGAAGTTGTCAGTCAGAAGTTCTAAATGGGGTTCTTCTAATGTACATAACCCACATTACAACCCCCAAAAGGGAAATAGAGCCTATGTGGTTGAAAAGTATTATTCATTTCCATCTTTTAGCATCCACTGTACTTAATTCCTATATTTAGTGGCATTAGATAGATTGCCAATATTATCCATTTAATACACTGTGCAACAGGTATCTGGTGATCATTTTTATCCTAATAGTAAAACTTTGGTAGACCATGCAGCAATTCGTTTCATTTGTTCATGTCCCCAGCCGGGGACATAATATGTCAACAAAAGGATATAACGGAAGTTAACCAACAGGTGGCATAAGTTGATGAATGTAATACTATGGCATCAACTGTCTAAGGATACGCCAGCTGGCTTCCTAATTCTGCCGGAGACTTAGTTGGTGCCCACCTATTATCTAGGTGTACTGGAGATTAGGGTAGACACGTGTACATGTCTTCAGTGATGTTAAGACCTCCTGGAGACTTACTATCCAACTGTAATATATATTGAGTCTCCAATCTCCGAAGTTTGGCCTCCCTGTCACCTCCTCGCCTACTGGCTTTAACTGCGTCAATAACAAAATATTTGTCACCCTGATGTACATCGCGGAAATGCCTAGCCACCGGATATGTGTTGTCCTGCTTGTCTATTGCTCTTAAATGCTGAAGTATGCGTTTATGCACCGCTAGCTTTGTGCTTCCGACATACTTCAGCAGACATGGACATTGTAATACGTAAATGGCATATTCCGTTTTGCAAGTTAAAACCTGGGTGACTGGATGTTCCTGATTGCTAAACCCGTCAGTGTACATTTTTTTGTTAATCCCATGTATACAGGATTGACAGGTTTTACATCTGTAAAAGCCACTGTTATTTTGCAGCCATGTCGTTTTTTCAATGGTCTCAGGGCAGGTGTCTACCAATTGATCTTTTAAAGAGGGGGCTCTGCTGAAGGTAAGTGAAGCTCTACATGGTAATGTTGGTCCAATACCGGGGTCATTCAATACAATTGGCCAATTTCTATTGATGATATTATAAATAGCCTTATGTTGTTTACTGTACCCAGTAATAATTCTGAACATGTTGTTGCTACTGCTTCCCAATTCCACATTACTTGGATTCAACTCCCCTTCTGGGCTTCCTTCCTTCCTGTACTTATCAAGCAGATCCTGTCTGCTGTGTCCCATAGATTTAATGCGGGCACTTTCAATCAACTGATCAGAATAGCCTCTCTCTAAAAATCTGCACCTGCTTGCAAGCTGGGCCGCTTCTAGATCTTTTGGTTTGCTGCATACCCTCCTAATGCGCAGCATTTCCCCATAGGGAATGCTGGCAATAAGGTGGGCTGGATGAGCACTTCCCGCATGCAGGATAGTGTTTCCTGCTGTGCTTTTGCGGAATAGTTTGGTTTCCAACTTGATTTAGATCATTAGCATTAAAAACCTTGATAAATTTGTCTGCCTGCTGTTCACTACCTCTGCAGATCACAAACAAATCATGGATGAACCGATACCATCCAATTATGTTAGTATCAAAGACTTCCCGATGTTTGGTTTTGAGGACTAGCTCCTCCCAAGCTCCCATGTGCAAACACGCAAAGCTTGCCCCCATTGCCACACCCTGTAACTGTCGGTAAAGGAGATTATTATACATGAATACATTGTTAAATAAACAGTACTCAAGCATTTGCAGAAGCATAACATTGTGATCACTGAAATGGTCAGATCGTCGTGATAAATAATGCTCTACTGCAGCCAATCCATCAGTGTGCACTATACTGGTGTAAATATATATATATATGTATATACTAGCATCCCGTCCCGACGTTGTCCGGAAGCAATTAGGCTTCAGGGTCCCCGCCTGCCCCGACGTTGTCCGTGGGTCCCCCGGAGCCTTCCTCCATATATTGCAGTATTATACCTCTATGTTTACTTTGTACCGTTTGGTTCACTTTTTTAATGCTCCGTTTGCTTCCTCTTGCTACCTGCACACGTCACTTTTTCCTCCTATACCTCTATGTTTACTTTCTACGCTTTTGTAACCTGCACACGTAACTTTTTCCTCCTTTAATGCACCGTTTGGCTCACTTTTGTAATGCTTTCTTTGCTTCCTCTTGCTCACGATTTTCATTTTTGCTTCATGTTTCCGCCGCTCACCGCTCCGAAATAAATAAACAAATAACCTACCTCATCCGCCGCTCACCGCTCCTCCCCGCCTGTCCGCCGCTCCTCACCGCTCCTCCCCGCGCCATGTCTGCCGCTCCTCCTCGTGCTCCTGGACGCCGCTCCTCCCCGCGCTCCTCACGTCGGGCATGCACGTCGCGGCCGGCGCTTCTTCCAAGGGACTACTTTTTTTCTGTACATTTTTTAAATAACGTATATTTATTACGTTTATATAGCCTATGTCCATCTGCACACCCTGACGATTACAACGATGTATCGGGTGTGTGGATGGGCGCTGTGGTTCCAGAGTTTACCCACCTCTAAGGTTCAAAGTTCTTCCTTTGTAATAGAAGTCTAGATATATATATATATATATATATATATATTCACTGAAAAAAACATAGGTTTCAGGGGCGTTAGAGTTAGTTGGCCATTTCACTCATACAAAACCATCAAAATTCCCCAGTTATAGTTAGTTCAGCTAACTGTAACTCGCGCGCCCGCAATGCACTGCTGATGGTGTCACATATTTCATCACACATGACATGGTCAGTGACATCACACATTACATCATTGATGACATCTCAAATGGCATCACTGATGACATCATCCTTGTGATAGAGTGGCAGACCTCCTCCCACCCTAATATAACCTTTTTTTTTAAGTTGGGGGATTAAGTTCATTTGAATCCTGAGGGTCCCTAGGGTCCAAATAGCCCACTAGGTATCTACAGTAAAAGCCACAGAGCTGCGTTGCAGAGAGGTGTAAAAAGGGACACAGCCTAGACCACCTCTCAGCAACGCAGTGCAGTGGTGCTTACTGGAAGCACCTGAAGGGCTAGTTGGCCCCCCCAGAGCCCTCAGGATTGAAGGGGAATTATTTCCCCAACTTAAAATGCAACACAGGGCGTGTTTGCACACATCACCTCAGGCCCCGTCCCCTCCCTTCACCACTGTGTAAGCACGTCCTGTGGCCATTTTAAGTTGGGAGATCATGTTCATTTAAATCCTGAGGGTCCCTAGGGTCCAACTAGCCCACTAGGTTTCTCCAGTAAGCGCCACAAAGCTGCATTGCAGAGAGGTGTAAAAAGTGGAATGGCCTGGACCACCTCTCTGCAACGCAGTGCAGTGGCGCTTACTGGAAGCACCTGGTGGGCTAGTTAGCCCCCAGGGTCCCTCAGGATTGAAGGGGAATTATTTCCCCAACATAAAACGCGCCATAGGGCGTGTTTGCACATGTTACCTCAGGCCCCGCCCCCCTCCCTTCCCCACTGTGTAAACACGCCCTGTGACCGTTTTAAGTTGGGAGATTAAGTCCCCTTGAATCCTGTGGGTCCCTAGGGGCAAATTACCCCACTAGGTACGTCCAGTAGGCACCATTGCAGAAAGGTGTAAAAAGGGGCATGACCTGCACCACCTCTCTGCAACGCAGCGCAGTGGCGCTTACTGGAAGCACCTGGTGGGCTAGTTAGCCCCCAGGGTCTCTCAGGATTGAAGGGGAATTATTTCTGCAACTTAAAACGCGCAACCGGGCATGTTTGCACACGTCACCTCAGGCCCCGTCCCCTCCCTTGACCACTGTGTAAGCGTGCCCTGTGGCTGTTTTAAGTTGAGAGATTAAGTGCCCTCGAATCATAAGGGACCCTAGGGTCAAACTAGCCCACTAGGTACCTCCAGAGCTGCGTTGCTATGGCAGGGCGGGAGCCGCTAGGCTCCTGCCCTGCCATAGCAAACAGCAGTGTCCAAGGGGTGGGCACCCCAGGACACTGCAGGAGCCGGCCCTGGGGGGTTGCGGTCTCCAGGGCCATCAATGGCTCCAGGAGTGGGGTTGCGCTGCCCCCCTCCCAACATTTTCAAAGCCCCTGGGGGTGGTGGTCCCAGGGGCTTGGACCCCCAAATGTAAAAACTTAGTGCCCCGGGGAGGTGGCGGTTCCCAGGGCATGTGGGGGGCTCAAGCCCCCCACACACAGGTTTATTAAATAATAATAAAAAGCCCTCGGGGTTGGCGGTTCCTGGGCCAGTGGGGGGTTGTGTGCCCCCTGCTACTGAATACTTTATTTTAAGCCCTGGGGGTGGCAGTCCCCTGGGCTTGGGGGGGTTTCCATTCCCCCTACGGATAAACATTAAAGCCCCGGGGGCTTGCAGTCCCCGGGGCTGCGGGGGGGCCGTGAGCCCCACACATTACTGTCATGAAGTCCCAGGGGTGGCGGTCCCCGGGATGTGGGTGGCCCTTGATTCCCTCACCCATTTTAATTTGAAGCCCCAGGTGGTGGCGGTCCCCGGGGCTGGGGGGATGAGAACCCCCTGCCATATTTAAAAAAAAGCCCCTGGGGATGGCATCCCCGGGGCTTGGGGGCCCCTCTGGGCCTCACTTTACAGTAAATATTATTGCCCCGTGGATTTGCCCCCCCCGGGGGCTAAATTGCAATGAAGCGCGGTGATCCTGAATACTCAACAGGATCCACTGAGGTATTTCAGATATTCCGGTGCAATTGGAAAGTGTTGAGAGCAGATCAGACCATAGGCTCATTCAATTTTTAATCCCCCTGATCACTTATAGAAGGGGTCGTGCATTGAAAGACCAGCAGGTTTGGTTAGAAGTCACTTTTCCAAGACAGGAAGTAAAAAATATGGCTAATAGTGCTAAAGTTAAAGAATTCTCAGCACCAGGGAGGAAGAAGATGCACAAAATCAATAAACTGATGAACTGTAATTCGGACCACACAGTTTATTGTCTTGTGTGCCCGTGTAACAAGAAATACGTAGGAAGTACATACAATCCCACAAAAAAAAGAATCTTGGAGCACATGGGTACAATAAAAAATCATGACGCAACATATCTTGTGGCGAGGCATTTCGAAGTACAACATAATTTGAATGCCAATCTGCTCAAATTCTTCTGTTTGGATCATATCATTAAAAAAGAAAGAGGTGGGAATAAAGTTAGAGCATTGCGCCAACTCGAGTCCCGGTGCATCATAGAGTTGCAAACAAAAGCCCAGCTGGGCTTAAATAATGAAGAGGAGCTCTAGATTCATATAGAGTAGAGTAATAAAAAGAGTTATCTAATAGGACTGCTTTGAGAACCATCAAAAGAAAAGAGAGTAGGCCCACGTACACAAGTGTGATTAAACCCATTCAGGGAACAATTATGTAGAACGACCACGAGAGGTTTTATGAAGGTTGCAGACATCTATAGAGGATATAATGATCCACACATAACAATTATGTGGCAACAAACATGTATTATTGAAATTTAATGAAATAGTCATGAATTAAATAATTGATGAGTTGTATATATGAATATATGTATAAAACGAATGTAAGTGTATTATTTATGCATGCATCTCCCTTTCTGATTAATCAAGATAACACTAATGATTTGATCCTCTAGTATGGCCGCCACGTAATTTTGGAAACACTGTTTATTTTGGTCCCTCCCTTATTTTGCCAGTGCTATGAACTGCAAAGTCCTCTCTTGATTACTATGATTTAACGTTTACATTTTTTCTGTATGAAGCAACATCACTTTGAATGAAATTCAGTGACATTGAGGAAGGAGTAGCCGAAACGCGTCTGACCGAATATCGAGTAACTTAATAAAATTCTAAAAACTTACTGTGTTAGCGTGCGCCTCAATTCGTGATCATCGTATTTGGTCACATGCTGGGAATATATATATATATATATATATATATATATATATATATATATATATATATATATATATATATATATATATATATATATATATATATATATATATATATTCCATACAAAGTTGCTCACTCATGAAAACGCAACACACAACGTGTGTATATCACCCGTGAGCAAGAAGTCGGCTGACTTCGAAACGCGTTGGGTAGTATTCCTTGTGCCTAATAAACCCATCTGCACGTTATTGGGGCTTCGACTCTGGTTTTTTCTGCAGCTCAGGACTTCCAGGAGGTGATTGAATATATATATATATACATATATTCCATACAAAGTTGCTCACTCATGAAAACGCAACACACAACGTGTTATTTTCTTGATTTAATGGCAAACTGCAAAGTAACAACAACAGCTGTTCCAGCAAATTACTGCGCCCAAAAGTACCAAACGCGTTTCTGGAAACCTTCTCCCTTGAACACGTTTTGTGTGGCGTTTTCATAAGTGAACAACTTCGTATGAAATATATATATATATATATATATATATATATATTCACTGAAAAAACCATAGGTTTCACACCAGTTATAGTTAGGAATTAGCATTTGAAAAACCTATTAAATTCACTGAAAAAACCATATGTTTGACACCAGTTATAGTTAGCTGGAAATTTTACTGACATAAAACCATTGAAATTCCCACGTTGTAGTTAGTTGGACTCACTATAACTTGCGCGCCTGCAATGCACTGCTGATGACGTCACATATTACATCACTCATGACATGGTCAGTGACATGACGGTCTGAAAGAAAAGCTCATACAACATTTTCACAGTGTTTAAATATTCATATTTCCATCTCTGGATCACTCATGTTCAACATTTCCTATAATACTGATATCACTTACTATGAGATCCACTTACAGTACCTATATGAGAACTAGAATTTTTATATTATCTTGATCACTTTTACTCACAATATAATTTTAAACAGTAGACTAACTTTTATTAACTGCTCCCGTCTTCATAGACCAATTACCTTTACTTAAATTTTGGTTCTAAAAACACTAGGTAAGAATTTTTTAAGTCAAAAGGCAAACGTTGTTTGAAAGTCAAATGAGTATCATTACAGTAAGTCCAGCCTTTTCGACATTTTAAATAAGCTGTATAATGCCCTGATGTTGTCGAAGGACCGTCCTGATAAATAATAGCTACAGTTGCAAAGGTTCTTCTTGAAATTGATAACTGAGAAGCCACTAAATTTTTAATAGAAGTTGTCAATTTAGTTCCATCAGGTCTACATCGTTGGAACATTAAAATGACATACTGACCATAAGTTTGTATAAATAATGTGGACAGCATTGGACACTTACATTGGGTACACACCATATTATGATCACCATAATAACGGATTTTTCGCCAGCTGCTGAATGCGACATACTGCCACTTCTCCAGTCCCTTAAATCGGGCTCACCCTCAGACCCTTGCCCTGCCCGGGTACTCTCAGGAGTGGCTAGTATTGTCTGTAGTGAGGTCACCCAGATAGTGAATCTTTCTCTATCCTCAGCAACGGTTCCCATTGGTTGGAAGCAGGCAAAGCTTTTGCCGCTCTTAAAAAAAACAGGGCTGGATGCTGCTGCTCCTGGGAACTATCGTCCCATATCCCTTTTGCCAGCATTGGCCAAAATCTGTGAGAAAGTGGTTTTTCGCCAACTCAAGAGCTTTGTTGAGACCTCTAATGCCTTGCATCCAGCTCAATCAGGTTTCAGGGCGGCCTACAGCACGGAGACAGCTCTGGTTGAAATGGCGGAGGCAATCCGGGAGTGTTTGGACGGTGGCGGCAGAGCGGTCCTGATTTTGCTGGACCTCTCTGCCGCGTTTGACACCGTTCCTTACGAGCTCCTCCTCGCCAGGCTGTCTGCGATTGGCATTAGTGGCTGTGCCCTGGCCTGGTTGTCATCATTTCTATCAGATAGGACACAACAGGTCTGGATGCCGCCCCATGCCTCAGAGCCTAAACCACTCCTCACTGGGGTCCCTCAGGGATCCACTCTTAGTCCCCTATTGTTCAATATTTACATCACTCCCCTGGTTTACCTGGCGGAACAGTACGGGGCTAAGATTATCGGGTATGCTGACGACACACAGTTGCTGTTTACCTGGCCAGATGACCACCTGAATACCACAACAGTCCAGCTCTGTTTGTCCTCAGTCTTTCGCTGGCTGACTATGGCCCAGCTGAAATGTAATGAGGACAAATCTGAGGTCCTCTTTTACGGCTCTTTCCCTTCCTGCTTTAAAAACTTGCTGTGGCCCCTGAACATTCCCAGCCCCAAGGTGATGGGAGGCCCCGAGAAAAATCTTGTTATATGGTTTGGGGAGGTCTTAAGTTTCGAGGACCACATAAAGAAACTATCTGGGACATGTTTTGCTACTCTGAAAATGCTGCGAAGATTTTTCCCATTGCTTCCCAGAGAAGCAAAAGAGACTGTTGCCCGAGCTCTCATCCTAGCAAGGCTGGACTATGCGAACGCTCTGTTTAGCGGTATCCCTGCTTACTTGGTTAAACGCCTGCAGGTTATCCAGAACGCATGTCCGCCTCCTGTTCTACGTTCCGAGATGGAAGAACGTTCGCTCTTACATGCGCAGCCTTCATTGGCTGCCGGTGCCACAGCGCATCTTGTTCAAATCCCTAGTGCTCTCGTTTAGAGCAACCCACGATCAAGGGCCTGCCTATTTGAAGAAACGGTTCATCTTCTATGCCCCCACACGAGCTCTTAGATCGTCCTCCCTGTTCAAGATGACTCTTCCACGCTTTAAGCGAACTAGACTAGGGGGCCAGTCCATAGCCGTGGTTGCTGCCCGGGCTTGGAATGCCCTTCCCCTCCACCTGCGCTCCATTCAGTGCGTAGCCCAGTTTAAGAAAAATTTGAAAACTCATCTATTTACTAGTGTGGCATAAGCTGGTCTCTGCTCTGTCTTCCTCTGCCTCTCCCCACCGCACCAGGATACTCCCAAGTAATAGAGCGCGCTATAAAATGGTTTATACATACAAACATACATACATACATATTTGAAATATAACCATATACTAACATTTCCAATGCTTCCTAGGGACTTCCTGGTATCTTCATGCGTGAGCATTTTAAACACTGGTTGTCCTTTCACTGGAGTCAACTGCAGTAGATCTCCAAAAACAATAATGTGTTTCCCTCCAAATAACACATCATACTCTGTTCTAAGAATTTCTTGCATTCTCAAATGCACAAAAGCAAGCATTAGATTTGAGACCATGCTTACTTCATCAATGATAAGAAGTTTCATTTTCTTCAGGACTCTGGAAACTTCAGAACACGCATCTCCAGATAGCTTGTTGTATTGCAATTTATTATCATGCTCAACTGGTAGCATCAGTAAACGATGTAGAGTAATCCCTTTAATATTATGTGCTGCCAGCCCAGGTGGAGCGGTTACAACACAAGACAGCGGTGATTCAGTCCTTTTCTGCAGATAAGTTGCAATTGCTTTAATCAGAAAACTTTTTCCAGTTCCCGCTTCTCCACTCACGTACAGTAGGACAGGCTTAAATGATGTACATGAGCACTCTTTTTTCTCATGACTGAATCCATGTTCAATCTGTTCTGTGACTTCGTCATATATCTGTTTCTGCTCAACGTTTAGTTGTTTCACCAAATCTTCAAAGTTAACTACATCCTCTTGAGCTTGTTCGATAGCTCTTTCCACCTCATCCATGGCAGTGGCAGCTTCATTTTGGATAATTGGTCCTCCTAGTGGACCTTGACTCAATGAAGTAGAACTCTGACTGTCTTGAGAACTTTCTCTAGCAATCTCTGCAGCAATAGTGGCTTCTTGCTCTATTTCTTCGTTCAACATTTGCAGATAATTTAAAAAACAGGACATTCCATGGTATCCTTGGTTGCATTAAAAGAATCTTCGTAACAGAGAAAATCTCCAAGTAGTTCCTCTTCTGTACGCCATGGCTTAAAGAGTTGCAAAATAGCTAAATAGTAAAATTCCCTTTTGTCTGGAGATTCGCAACTCAATTTTCGATGATTAATCAAATGGCCTTTTCTCTGCTTCA
This sequence comes from Lissotriton vulgaris, assembly GCF_964263255.1. Lineage (NCBI taxonomy): Eukaryota > Metazoa > Chordata > Amphibia > Caudata > Salamandridae > Lissotriton > Lissotriton vulgaris. Next base: position 61,531 of record NW_028249598.1, read on the forward strand.
CTAGACATCCTTCACACCCAATGACAGCATATTTTCCATTATTGATATCTTCTGTGATGTTCCTCTTATAACTATAGTTTTGCAGAACTTCATACAAACAAGTGTTCTCAAGATGACTACTTCTATTTGGATAGTATGTATCCAACATGTTTGTCTTCAAAATATCTGTACTGTTTGGTTCTTTCTCCGCCAAATACTCAATTTCTTGTACAGATTTCAAAACTCGGTTTCGTGTTGCAGCAAGACCTAGACTCACCCAAATGATTGTTCTAGATTTGGCATAGAGACTTGCTGATGATAACCGATCAGAACATTCATATGCTCCAATTTCTCGATGCGACAACATCTTCAGATTGAAACTGTATAATTGTTTACTTATACACTTTTCATGTGAAATGTCCTCCCACATTTCCTTCAGTTCTGTCTTTTCTTTTTTTGTGATGTAAGACGTCACATATCGAGCCACAGCAATAGAGTTGTCAGCAACGAACTGAATATCCATGTTAGCATTCCACATGGACAACATCACTGGGTTGTAGTCGTTGATGTACTTGGACTCTTCGTTTCTTTTTAAATTGTATGTATTTTTTGGTGATTTCCTCGTCACAGTATGTCGCAGAGAAGACATCAAATTATTTACTCTTCCTTTAGAAATCACTGGTCGTGGAAACCCGAAACGACATTTTGTGTAGAACTTGTCCTTGTTTCTGAATTTTCGACGACAGTACTTTCCACAACGATGGGATTGAAAGCGTAAAACTTGTTGCCTTAAACTGTTTTCTTCGGTAGTTTTCGGAACAGCACATGTTGAATATTCTTCAATGAAACTCATCACTGTGTCATTCGAATCAGTTCCAAATTTGGGTGCATCTTTAATCCATAACAACATATGTATGTGTGGAGCACCTCTCGCTTGATACTCCTTTCTCAAAAGAAATCCAAAACCTCTCCAAGGGGAGGATTTTTTTGGTTGATAATAAAAGACATCATAGCTTCAAATCTATGATTGAAATATCTGCATACATTCACTGGATCCAAAGAACACAGTTCTCCAGGTGTTTTGAATTCTATATTTTGTATGTTTGCATTTGCCTCTCGTAGAAATTGAAGTAAGTCGTCCCATGCATACTCAGCACAGCTAATAGTGAGGAACCATGTAGGAGTTCCTAAGTTTCTTAGCATACATTTCAATTCCCCATGACGACGGAACCAATACTCGCTTGTACCACGCTGACATGCCATGAGATTGATTAGCTGAGATTCCAAAATACTGTCTTGCAGATTGACTTTCTCCATAAAGTCCCTCGCAGAAACATTTTGCAGATGTGCTCCACTTTTCACATGGTTCACTGCATAAGAAAGCCCAGACAAGTCACTTTCATATAGTAGATGAAACAAATACGGAATACATTGACGAAACCTTGGATCTTCGGCATATAATCTTAAAGTCCAGTATACAGATGCAGGAATTTGAACTGGTCGATCGTCATATTGTCCACCTCGACCGGTTGGAAATAACTGTGGAAAACAACGAGCTTCCAAACTTTCTTCCCATACACTAATGGGACTTCCTTTTGCTGCTTTCATTTGAAACAAGTCAATTGCATTCCCCATTACTTCTTTGGAATTCAAAGGATGAACAGTATAATGTTCATATATTTCTTCACTTCTAGACACATCAACTTTTTCAATTTGGCCGGCTGAACAATCACTGTCTTCTTCTGTAGCTGTTTCCTCTGCTCCAACAAATACATGTTTGTAGTACTCATTGTTTTTTACCAAATACAACGTTGCCTTTTTGACTTTCCTAACATCCACTAAATCTTGCCAGATTTTCTTACTCTTTGGCAGAACCCCATTAACTAGAATAACAAGAGGTTCCTCCTCCACTTTTTCTACACCAATTGTATCAATATTTTTCTTGAAATCTAGAGACAAATAAACAACTCTTCCCTTTAATCCTCTCTGTAAATCTGAAGGAGGCAATTTCCCTATCTTAGGCTCCATGCGAACAATAGCCTGAAAAGGATGGACACATTGAATCAAAATAGATTCATAGGTATTTAAATCCATCAATTCAGAAGGAATGTCTACCAACTCAAGATCATTATGAACAGCTCTAGCAGGCATTCTGTTTTCATTTAATTTTTTAAAACAATAATTACAAATACGCTGATCAGAACTCAAATCAAAAGAATTCTCCACCAACAAATAAGTTGCAAAATCCTTCCATTGACTATTATTTTCCATTTCACTTTTTGCATATAAATCAACTAACCTAGTCTGAATCTTATAATGAGTCCGTCGACAACACACACAAGTAAAATTAGGCCTTTCACTTGATTTCACCTTAAACTTGGTAATTTCCTGGTCAAACTTTTCTGTACTTGAAATCTGTACATTGTCTTCCACATTACCTTCTATTACTGTGTCAATTTCTACACTGTCCTCTTTTTCACCAAAATAACAAAACTCAATTTCTTCACAAATGTTCTTCACATCTAATTCAGATCCATGCAAAAGAGCACTGTTTAACTGTTTAAGCTTAAGTGCTGTTTTTTTTTGCATAATACAACCTTCTCACTAATTTCCTCATTTTATTATGATGCACTGCTAACATCCTAAAATGATCAAAAACACTCTGACATACTTTTCTAGAAAGACAAGCCAGTGAATGCCCATGCAAACCTGTGTTTTCTCTCACTCTGCAAGGATCTAAGTCTTGCAACATCTTCATTTTCTGTTTTAGACTTTTCTTACTATATGTACGTAAGAAATTACGAAGCAAATCGATTGAATCCTGTCGCACAATACAAATACTACTACACTTCCAAGTGTACACTGGACCCTTAGTACGTCTCCCTAAAACTTCATCAGCTAACACCTCTTCTGCATATCTAGACACAAGTTTCTCTTTTTCCATCGGACAACCGTCTTTCACCTCATATGCTCGACCACTGGTGTCAACTGCATGCACCAAAACATTCTCCTGGAAGTAACTCTCATTAAAAAATGGCTCACAGCTTGAACTATGCATCCATTGTCCAGAAAAAACTTCACAAAAATTAGTCCGATTAATTATTCTTTTCCATCTACTGTTCGATTTGAAAACATCAATTGCCTTGTTAAGTATCCTAATTCTATTGATTACTAAAATAAATAATTTTTTCTTAACTTCAAAAGCCTGATCAACAATCTTCTCTACACTTTTCTTTTTCTTGTAAAAAGCAGCTCTTTGTTTACCTTTCTTAACATTTTTAAACAAATTTAAAACTACCCTATTGCGAAACATTCGTCTACGAATGTCCCTACATTGGTTTTGCCTTCTATTCCTATAAATACTTGATAAAAATTCATAAACAGGATAAGTTGCAGAAGGAGCTTTATTGATACAACCATCAACAGCAGATCACAGCAACTGTCTCTTCAGAAAGGAAACATAACATTCTCATAATGATATCAAGAAGGAAGAGTTGGTAAAGTTCCATTAAAGGGATAGTAACCACAACACATCCCCTTACCAACACAAAAAAGAAAGGAAAGAAAAGTAAAGAACATTTAAACAAAGCAAAGAATAAGTTAAGACATAACATAATCCTTAAACTTCCTAGGAACCTGTCTTGATCTAGAAAGACATCTTGAATTACCAAGGGTGTTGCCTTGGCCAAAATCAGAAGAAGAAGATGTATGACTGGGACTGTCATCAGACAAAGAAGTACCATTAGAAGGATTTTTTAACTATGTGTACTTTGCCAATCTAGACATGTTCCAAGTACAACCATTGTTTAGAGTCACAACATTCTTCCTAATGGCAGCAAAGATGAAAGGACCACTGAAATTTGAAGTACCCTTGTGACCATATTTTGGTTTTTTCACAAGAACACTATCGCCCACATTCCATTTTTTGAATTTTACAGCCATCCTATCATCATAACGTTGTTTATACTTCCGTTGATATTCAGCCAACGCATCTCTCCTTCTCAACTCACACTCAACACTGTCATCATCACACTCTCTCTCCGGAAGCCAAGCAGGATTGAGCTTGGAATTAGCCAATCTCCCCCTCAAAGCTTCAAAAGGAGATTTTTGCATGATGGCATTTGGGACTGTGTGATGTGCCCACCAGGTCTCTCTCAACACACTACTGAAAGAAACCTTCGACTGCAAAGCCCTCTGCGCACAACTCTTGACGACCCTATTCATACGCTCAGTAAGACCATTCGCCTGAGGCGAATAAAGAGCTGTCTTCTGGTGAACAATCCCAAGATCGTTGAGAAAACAATCCATCTCATTAGAGGTAAATTGGACACCATTATCTGTAAGTAAATACTTAGGGACACCCTCTGAAACAAATGCATCCTTCAGAAACTCAATAATGGCTCTAGAATTCACCACACTCATACATTTAGAAATCACCCACTTAGAAGTGTAGTCCACAAGTAACAGAACAAACCTCTCTTGTGAAGGCATGAGCTCAAAAGGACCAGCTATGTCTAGCCCTACCTTTGTCCAAACTGCAGTAGGAACCTCCACTGGAGAGAGAGGGGAATGACTTGTGATGTGTGATTTATCATTAGCAGCACACAAATGGCAATCCTTCACAACAACCTCCACCATCCGATCCATACTAGGCCACCAGTACCTCTCTCTGACACGAGCCTTGGTGAGATTCCTCCCAAGGTGTCCTCATGAGCCAAATTGACAACTTTCTCACGCAAATCATTAGGAGGTACTAATCTGTCTCCTCTTAGCAAGTTACCTTGACAAAATGTTAAGTCATCTCTTACTGTCCAATAAGGTTTCAGATCAACATCCAGTTGGTCAAATTTAGGCCACCCTTTCCTAATGATATCCCACAAAGACTGAAAAACAGTATCATTAGCAACACCACAAGACCATTCTTCCTTAGACAAGGAAGGCTCCAGTACCCAGTTTATGCACTCTGGATTACCAGCAAAACAATCATCTCTTCAATCTGGGAGTCATGTGGTCACATTGATGACAAGAAAATATCTGAACGAGAGGGCGATGATCAGATCTTACAATAAATGGAATGCCCCATAAAAAGAACTTGAAATGGTATATTGACCAAAAAACAGCTAATGCTTCTCTTTCAATGCAAGAATAATTCAATTCCGCATCTTTCAAGGCTCTTGAAGCAAAAGCTACCACAACCTCCTCTCCATTCACAATTTGAGAAAGTACAGCGCCAAGACCTTTAAGACTGGCATCGGTAGTGACAATAGTTTTAAGTTTAGCATCAAAATGACCTAAAGTGGGCATTTTGCCAATTTCAGTCTTTATCACACAGAAAGCTTCCTCACATTCACTAGACCAAATGAAACGAACACCCTTCTTCAAGAGAGATCTTATGGGTTCAACAATTGTAGCAAAACCTTTAACAAATTTGGAATAAAATTCCGCCATACCCAAGAAAGACTTGGCCTGGTCCTTATCTTCTGGAGCAGGTGCTTTGACAATACTCTCAGCCAATTCCAACTTTGGTTGTATCCCTTTCCCAGAGATTACATGCCCAAGATAAGTAACCGAGTCCAAACCAATTTTGCATTTCTCTTTTTTAACTGTGAGTTCCTTGTCAGATAGTCTGTTCAACACCGATCTTAAAACAACATCATGCTCCTTGACGTCCACCCCATACATTAAAATATCATCCTGGAAGAACATTACGTTATGAAGATCCCCAAGAACCATTTTCATAAATCTTTGAAAGCAGGCAGCAGCCGAGGCTAAGCCAAAAGGCATTCTCAAGAACCGGTAAGCACCAAGGGGTGTGACAAAGGATGTTAAATGTCTAGACTCCTGATGTAAAACAATCTGAAGGTACGCAGAGGAGAGATCAAGAACACTAAACACATTCGCTCCCTTCAAAATACTAATAGACTCAGAGATATTTGGTAAAGGTTGTCGGTCAACCCAAATACACTCAGTTAAACCTCGCAAATCCACACACATCCTCACCGCCTTTCCACCATCCTTGGGTGCCAAAACTATAGGACTTAGCCATTCTGAGGACTCAATTTCTTCAATCACTCCTAATTTCAAAAGTTTCTCAATCTTCAATCTCAAAGGTTCAACCATCATATTAGGGACTTTCCGAACCTTATGCACACACGGTTTAGCAGTTTTCTTTAAAACAATCTTGTGTTCAAATCCTTTTAAACATCCCAATGTGTCTGAAAAGACCTTAGGGAATTCAGAAAAAATGTTGTTAGAATCGGAAATTGTGCTAATGTCTTGAGAAGAAGAAGAAGAAATCAAATCTTCCAAAAAAATAACTTGATCATGAGGATTTTTATCACGAGGATTAAGGATTATACCAAAATCATGTTGATGTTTCCACCCAAGAAGATTGTCTCCTCTTACAGCTACATACACTTTTCCAGTGATTTCTTTGCCTCTAAAAGAAATCTTTGCTACAGTATATCCTAAGATGTCAATTTTTGAACGACCATAACTTAAAGGAGCAATATCTGGAGGCAACAATGGAACACTTTCCAGACCAACAACTTCATCCCAAATTTTGTTACCTATTAAAGTAAAAGGAGATCCTGAATCTGCCATAAGTTTGAATATATACTTGTCAATGCCTATATCACAAAAAGGCATGATCACTCTTTCAGAATCAACATTTACAGAATCAACACTCGTTCCAGTTACATTAGAAACAACAAAAGTGCGTACAATGTCAGATACATTTTCACTAGAGCATAATGACCTTTACCCCCACAATTGTTGCAAATACTATCTCTTGCAAAACAGTTGGGATAATTGGAAGTGTGAGAAAAACTACCACATCTGAAACAACGTAATCTTTGATTAGGAAATGAACGTTGTTGTCGAAAGTCACGTTCTTTGGAAAAGGAAGTTTCCCTATTAAACAATGGACGAGTCTCTAGAGAACTTTTCTGCGATGATAAGTTCTTTTGCGGCAATTTGTTCTTTACATTAGTTGAAACTTTGGCAACAGAATCAGGAAATTCTTCTAAAAACTCATCTTCTTCAAGTCTATGTATAACATCTTGACTTTTCTTTTTAACTTCCACAGAAGTATGATTAGTCTCTTCTTTATTTTTTCTAATTTCTTTAACCCAAGTGGAAGTATTTTCCATGCCCTCTACAATAGCCATAGCCTCTTTTAAAGAAGGATTCTTAGACAATAACTTTTCTTGGACTCTTGTGCTGTTCGTACACCTTACAAGCTGATCTCTCACTAATGATTCAGCTAAATCCTCAAAATCACACGTACGCGCAAGAGTCTTTAAAACAGCTACAAATGTACCAACACGCTCAACAGGACCTTGTACTCGAGTGAACAATCTGTGGCGTTCTCAGGTAACATTAATTCTAGGACCAAAATAACTTTCTAGCATGGACATAGACATCTCAAAAATGTCAGAAGGTTCACCATCAGCACCACCCACAGGTATTATGTCCATGCTATCATAGGTATGCCTACCTTCAACTCCTAAGTTATGCAATAAAATTGCTTGTTTTCTGGCAGCCGAGAACTTTTCTCCACCAATAGCCACTAAGTATGAATCAAAAAGATTCTGCCACCTTTTCCAAGGGAGAATAGGTTCTCCTTCCTCAGAGAGAAATGGTGGGGGTTGCGACATACTGGAAGCAGAAGTCATGTTGTACAAGCAAATTAAAACAGTGTAAATAAGAGAGAAAAAAAAAAATAAATAAATAAATATATATATCTCACAATCTAATTCACATCCAATAAACAGGAAATTTCAATGTGCTGTCGTGCACATCGACGTTGTAGAAATGGTAGTCCAAATACATACACTGCTGTATGTATCAGCGTATTTAAGTTAGATAAAATCCATTGCTGCGCATTGATGTTGTTAAGGTTTCGAAGGATACACTGCTGTGTGTATCAGCGTTGCAAAGTTAAGAAAAATGCGCTGCCGAGCGCATCGGCGTTACTATAGTAACCAATGTCAATAAAGATGGCCGCTGTTATGACGTAGTGAGCATGGCAACGTGATGATGCTGCACACGAGGTCAAAGTACTACAATACAAGGAAGCAGGAGAGCGAGCAGAAGGGCGAGCACACAGGCGCTGCAATACACGCGCGGTGACACACGCGATGCTCCAATACACGCGCGATGACACACGCGATGCTCGATAATGGAGATTCAAAGTATAACAAAGAGTAACGGTAAGCGCCGAAGACGCTACAAACACGATACCTGTTTACACAATTTGTTTGTTGTGAAACTTGAGCGCGATGTCCAAAAGAAGCTCGATGCTCTCCGATGTAGTACAAAAACAGTGTAATTTCCAATGCAGTCCAAGGTAAACGATAAAGGGGAACAGTCAGCCAAATTTATATACACAGTCTTAGCAATCCAAAAGATGAAGATGAAAAAAACGAAAATAAAGATAAATCCAAGATAAATGTCTGTAAAATACAATCCAAGTTGATTAAAACTAAGTCCAAAACGAATCCAGTAACCAATGTAATTCAATACCCAAAAAACGAAATTTGAGAAAATCCAAGTCCAAAATGAAATTCCAATGGTAGGGGAGTTGATGGTTGTAGATGCTTGTCCCCAAAAAAGCCTTGACCCTCGTCGCCAGTGATAAAAGCTCATAAACAGGATAAGTTGCAGAAGGAGCTTTATTGATACAACCATCAACAGCAGATCACAGCAACTGACTCTTCAGAAAGGAAACATAACATTCTCATAATGATGTCAAGAAGGAAGAGTTGGTAAAGTTCCATTAAAGGGATAGTAACCACAACAATACTGTTCTCTCCTGCTCCAGTAGTAACATTTTTGTGGGGCCTCTCCTTCCTTTTCAAATTTGCTCTCTCCTTCTGTATATTCACATTCCCATTAACATTTTTTTTTATCTACATATGTTCCGAAAAAAAGACTTAGTTGTCTTACCAGGAGCTTTTTTTGTGTTTTTTGAAGTATTTGTTGTAGGGGAGTGCTTTAATTCCGTTGCTGTATTTGATTTTTTCGGCTTGGCATCTTTCCTTCTCCTATGCCTTGAGGGCATATTTCCTTACTATTGAAATCTTGATTGCAATCTGTGGTAAAGAAAAAAGTAACACATTATAGACCACTATTACCAAACAACAAAGCAATGATAATAAGCAAATGATATAAACACTAGTTTACAACATATCTAAGTTTATACCACAGCAACTATGTAACTAGGAGTAAGACAGAGAAAACGAGCTAGAGGGAGTAACACTAAGAGACAGAGAGAGTCAGACAAAGAAACAGGTAGAGGGAGTAAAACATAGAGAAGGAGTAAGACAGAGAGAGTGTATAATATGTTGTAAGACAGAGAAAGGATGTAATAGGGAGAGGGAGTAAGTCAAAGAAAGGGAGAAAGGGAGTAAGTCAGAAAAAGGGTGTAACAGGGTGTAAGACAGAGAGAGGGTGTAAGAGGATGTAAGACAGAGAGAGGGTGATAGAAGGGGAGAGGATGTAAACGAGACTAAAACAGAGAGAGCCTGTAAAAGGGAGAGGGAGAGAGAGTAAGTTTGAGAGAGGGTGTAAGAGGAAGTAAATCAGAGAGAGAATGTAACAAGGAGTAAGTCAGACAGAGGGTGTAACAGGAAGAGAGGAAGAGAATAAAAAAGTCAGAAAGAGGGAGAGAGGGTGTAAAACAGACAAAAGGTGTAATAGGGAGTAAGTCAGGGAGAGAATGTTACAAAGAGAAAGGTTGTAAGACGGAGTAAATCAGAAAGAGGATGTAAGAGAGAGTATGACTTAGAAATTGCTGTAAAAAAGTGAGAGAGGGAATAAATCAGAGACAGGGTGTAAGAGAAAGTAAGTCAAAGAGAGAGTGTAAGAGAGTGTAACACGGAGTCAGGATATAAAAAGGAATAAGTCAGAGAGAGGGTGTTAGAAGGGGACAGGTGGAAAAATAGAGTAATTCAGGAAGAGAATATAAGAGAGACTAATACATTCTTGATAATGCTTGGTAAAGAAATGTTGGTGCATAAAGAAATTGTATTTTGTAAATGAGTGAGGTTTCAGTAGTGTAATGAAATGCTTGTACATATGACCTGTGCTCTGTTTTTTAAATGTTACTTAAAAAAAGATTTCGGGCACATGAATTGATTTTATATTATGGACAAGGATTAGATAGTATCTGCATGATTTTAAAAATATATTAGCACATTTCACAATCATGTCACCTGTGTTTTCTCAGATTAGTAAGCAGATTGTGCAGATGATGTGAGGCCTGTCCAGGGGTGCAGAGGAGGTGAGGCCTGTGTCCAATAGTGCAATGGACAGGACTCACCTCCTCTGACCCCTAGACAAGCCTCGCCTCCTCCGTGCCCCCTGGGCAAGCCTCAATGTATTAGATATAATAGATCATAACAGGATGCAGATGAGGTGAGACTTGACCAGAGGTGCAGATGAGGTGAGCCCTGTCCTGGGGAGCAGAGGTGGTGAGGCCTGTGTCTAAAAGTGCAGTGGACTGGACTTCATGAAGCCTCTCCAACACTGCACTCTTAGAAACAGGCCTCACCTCCTTTGCACCCCTGGACAGGCCTCTCTCCCACTACACTCTTGAACACAGGCCTCACCTCCTCTGCACCCCTGTACAAGCCTCACCTCATCTGCAACCCTGAACAGGCCTCACCTCATCTGCACCCCTGGACAGGCCTCACCTCATCTACACCCCTGGACAGGCCTCACCTCATCTGCACAATCTACTTCCTAATCTGACGAAACACAGGTGACATCATTGTGAAAGGTTCAAATATATTTATTTAATCTTGCAGACACTATTTATTCCTTCTCAAAAATGTAAAAGCCATTCATTTGCCCCAAAATCGTTTTTTAAATAACATTTTAGAAACAGAGCGCAGGTCCTATGTACAAGCATTCCATGTCACTACTGAAACCTCACTATTTCACAAAATACAATTCCTCTCTCTTGCAAACATTGATACCAAGCATTATCAAAAAACATGACACAAACCAACAAGAAAGAAGCTCAATCTGCTTCCTAATCTGAGGTAACGCAGGTGACATCATTGTGAAAAGTTCAAATATATTTATTTAATCATGCAGACACTATTTATTCCTTCTCAAAAATGTAAAAGCCATTCATTTACCCCAAAATCGTTTTTTAAATAACATTTTAGAAACAGAGCGCAGGTCCTATCTACAAGCATTCAATTTAACGACTGAAACCTCACTATTTCACAAAATACAATTCCTCTATCTTGCATATGTTGATATCAAGCATTATCAAAAAACATGACACAAACCAACAAGAAAGAAGCTCAATCTGCTTCCTAATCTGAGGTAACGCAGGTGACATCATTGTGAAAGGTTCAAATATATTTATTTAATCATGCAGACACTATTTATTCCTTCTCAAAAATATAAAAGCCATTCATTTACCCCCAAATCGTTTTTTAAATAACATTTTAGGAGTAGAGCGCAGGTCCTATGTACAAGCATTCAATTTCACTACTGAAACCTCACTATTTCACAAAATACAATTCCTCTATCTTGCATATGTTGATATCAAGCATTATCAAAAAACATGACACAAACCAACAAGAAAGAAGCTCAATCTGCTTCCTAATCTGAGGTAACGCAGGTGACATCATTTTGAAAAGTTCAAATATATTTATTTAATCATGCAGACACTATTTATTCCTTCTCAAAAATATAAAAGCCATTCATTTACCCCAAAATCAATTTTTAAATAACATTTTAGAAACAGAGCGCAGGTCCTATGTACAAGCATTCAATTTCACCACTGAAACCTCACTATTTCACAAAATACAATTCCTCTATCTTGCATATGTTGATATCAAGCATTATCAAAAAACATGACACAAACCAACAAGAAAGAAGCTCAATCTGCTTCCTAATCTATGGTAACGCAGGTGACATCATTGTGAAAGGTTAAAATATATGTATTTAATCATGCAGACAATATTTATTCCTTCTCAAATATATAAAAGCCATTCATTTACCCCCAAATTGCTTTTTTAATAACATTTTAGAAACAGAGCGCAGGTCCTATGTACAAGCATTCCATGTCACTACTGAAACTTCTCAATTGTACAAAATACAATTCCTCTATGCAGCAAAATCTTTTTACCAAGCATTATCAAAAAACATGACACAAAGCAACATTAAAAAACCACAATCTGCTTCCAAATCTTCTCCATAGAGCATACAAGTCTCTATCTATATTAAATGAATCATTACTTACCTTCACAAATGCTTTGGGAGATTGAGAACAGTGTCGGACACACACGCCATTTTTTCTTTAGCAGATAAAAGGTATGCACTCCAGACACTGCAACCATGACTGGCACAGAAAACCTCTAATTTTACACACATATGCCTCATGTCAACCAATTAAAACTCTTCCCTCACTATTTCCAAACCAACACCCTTCCCCCCTCAGCCCTTTCAACCTGTTACCATAGCAACTCCCTCCTCACTGAACTCTCAGGTTTAAAAGTTTATTCTACAATGTTGCAAATGAACTTACCAAGGATATTTGACCTCTCAATACACCAGCTTATCCAGTGCAATGTTTCTTTAAATGACTTTTTCTTAACCATTCAAATTACTTCTTTCACAGAACTGAACCATGCACCCTAACTTTCAGTTTTCAACTATCTGAATCCACCAATCATTGCTTGTGATTCAAGAGCAGTGAAACTCCACAGTTATTTGTTTGTAAACTCCTACTGTTCCAACTGCCATTTCATTCCCACACTTCAGCTGACTGCACCAGAACCTCCTCTCACCATGTATTCTGTCTGGATTATTGGACATAGCTACATCCACTGGGCTCAAAGGTATGCAGCTATCAGAAATTTTCACAACCTTGATTTACCAAATGTGGACATCAAGTGGATTGGCCAGAGAGGATTGAGATGTCACCAATTGATACCATTGGTGAAAACCTTTTTGCATCTGCCACACCCTGACCTCTTAATTGTGCACTGTGGTGGAAATGACTTGGGCACTTTGACTGGGGTAGGTCTGGAAATGCTTTTAAAGGACACCTTTGGTCAATTGATGGCACTTTTTCCACAAACTGCCTTGGTATATTCATATATATGTCAAAGACAGAAATGGAAGTGGTCCAACCAATTTTGTCCACAATTTGAGAAAGCATTGAAACATGTGAATACATCTGTTTCTGCTTACATGAGAGACTATGGAATGGGTTCAATATACAACAATAACTTGCGTTACAACATGCAAGATATCTACAGAGGAGATGGTGTGCACTTCTCAGATGAGGGGAATAGAATATTCCTCCTGAATTTAAAACTGTGCATTGGAACCTACTTGTAGGTACCTAAATCAGCCACAGAACCCAAAAGCTCTTTTCAGGGCTACCCTACCTCTGATCACTGAAAATGATTATCTTACTCTAACTTTTTTCACTATTTTTCACCAAAGTACGCTCCCCGGTACGCTCCCCGGTGCGCGTACCGGGCGCTCCCCCCGCAAAATTTAAAACCTACAGGGTCAGGGGGTGTCTACCGTGCCCCCTTTTACCCATTCCCAACGTTGTTTGTCCTCCATCTTGTGTCTCAATGCTACCGAAACACAAACCGAAACGCTACTGGTGCGCGTATCGGAGCGCGCACCGGTAAGCGCTCCCCAAACATTTTGGAAGTAAATTTACATAAAAACCACTGGAGACACATTCACCAAATATAGCATAGGCCCTACTACATACCAGTCCCTACCATTTTCTCAAATTTGGTGGAATTCCATTGAGCCATTTGGGCTGTAGCCCTGTCTAAATATCCTGAGTTAAATTACATGACAAAAACACATATGAAAGTGTTAGAATTTACAACCAATTAAAATGTTACTTTCGTTTTGTACTTTTATGTGCTGACATTTGATTGGTTATGTACATGAATATATATGAAAAATGAGAGGGAAACACAGCCATTTTGACTAGTACTACCTGAGGTACATTTGTACAGGATTTTCACTGAAAACTTCAACTGATTTTCACAAAGGTAAGTTGTTAATTTGTAAGGGGAACTATGTTGTGCACTTTAAGTTAATTTGGAAAAACGTTTTCTGATAGTTATTTACTGTCCCTCTGTTATAGTTATAGATTGAGATAGGCTTCTCTGTTATAGTTATGGAATGAGTTAGGCTTCTCTGGTATAATTATGAATTTACTAAGGCTTCATCACATGTACTTTTTAATATTTCTACTTCCTGCCTGAAACCATACACTGCCCAAAGATAACTTCACTGTTAAAAACTCAGAAGTACATGTCTGAACTTAAACCCAACAGTACCCTAACTCTACTGATATAGTTATTTTTTATGCAATTTACAGCAAGAAAATAGAAGGGAAAGAAGAGTCCAATAATATTTCTTTTGAAAGTATGGTTGAGAACAATCCTGAAGAAAATATAGTTGACTTGGATTTCATGGATGAGTCTCTGGACCAAGAATTAATTGACTGTTTGGAAACAATAGAATCATGCAATCAAAATTATGAAGAGATTCAAGACAATCTGATGTTGGAAGTTCTATTAAATTTTGAAAATTCTGAAGAATAAATTTATATTTAATAATTAAAAATTGTTTGAGACATTATTCATTTTTATATGTAATTCATGAAGTAGTATCAAAATGATTATAATATAAAGTAAGACTTATAGTATACTGTGCAACTTTTTTGTGTTACATAGTAAGTTTGCTCATAGTTACTTCCTTTCTCCCACTATATTATCTCCAATCTTTTTCATCTCCTGCCTCCTTTCTCTCACTGTCTGTCTCTAATGCACCATATCACCGCCAATTTTGTGTAGATTCAGAAGAGAGTAAAATGTAATACTTGAAAACATCATAAGGGAGCAGGGTAGACTACCCATGATCCCCTAGGCCTTCTCAGGGAGTGCTTAAAGGATCTGTTTCTGCTTTCCTGATAGACTATGGTATGGATTCCACATACCACAAAAACTTCTGTAACAACATGCAAGATATCTACAGAGGACACGGTGTTATGGTATGGATTCCATATACCACAAAAACTTCTGTAACAACATGCAAGATATCTACAGAGGACACGGTGTACATTGAATTTAAGACTCTTAATTGGTACCTACATGTTGGTACTTAAATCACCCACACAACACAACAACTCTATTCAGAGCTACCCTACCTCTAAGCACTTTAAATTATTATTTTTTTGGTTCACTGGGTTTTCCCCATGGTACGCTCCCCGGTACGCTCCCCGGTGTGCGTATTAGGCGCTCCCCCACGAAAATCGAAAAAAACAACAACATTTTTTTTGCCCCGCGGGGCCCTTTTATGGCCCTCACATCAAACCTAGGGGGTCAGAGGGGGTCTATCCCGCCCCCTTTTGGTAATTTCCCCCTTTGTTTTTGCCACCTCTTGTGTCTCGATCCTACCGAGACACAAGATGGCTGCTGCTCCGGACTGTTTGGAATATTGACAGACACCCGAGGGCCAATCAGCTTTCCGATCGCGAACTCGTGTAGCATGCTGGAGCGCGCCCCGGGGCGCGCTTAAAGATATATATATTTTTTTAACCTAAATTACTCAAAATCCACTGGAGCACATATCTTGAGACAAAGGCACATCGGGCTACCAGTCCCTACAATTTTGCCAAGTTTGGTGGAAATCCATTCAGCCGTTCGGGCTAAAAGTGAGTCTAACCGCCCTATGGAAATTAACATGGGAAAACACGTTTTGGGACCACCCTTTTATCTCGGCCCCCGCTTGACGAATCCCCCCCCAAACTTTAAGGGAAGGAGCGGAGCGCAGCGAGGCAAATTTAAGAAAAATTACAGGCAGATTCCTCAACCGGCGCTAAAGTTATTCCCAATAGAATGTTGCAGATTTCCTATGTAAAAAATTCCTAACTATAACTACCTACTGGCGACCGCCAGTAGGTAATATATATATATATATATACTAGCAGCCCATCCCGGCGTTGTCCGGGAGCAATTAGGCTTCAGGGCCCCCGCCTGCCCCGACGTTGTCCGTGTGTCCCCCGGAGCCTTCCTCCAGATATTGCAGTATTATACCTCTATGTTTACTTTGTACCATTTGGCTCACTTTTTTAATGCTCTGTTTGCTTCCTCTTGCTACCTGCACACGTCACTTTTTCCTCCTATACCTCTATGTTTACTTTCTACGCTTTTGTAACCTGCACACGTAACTTTTTCCTCCTGTAATGCACCGAGTGGCTCACTTTTTTAATGCTCCGTTTGCTTCCTCTTGCTACCTGCACACGTCACTTTTTCCTCCTATACCTCTATGTTTACTTTCTACGCTTTTGTAACCTGCACACGTAACTTTATCCTCCTGTAATGCACAGTTTGCCTCACTTTTGTAATGCTCCGTTTGCTTCCTCTTGCTCACGATGTACGCTTTTGTAACCTGCACACGTAACGTTTTCCTCCTGTAATGCACCGTTTGGCTCACTTTTGTAATGCTCTGTTTGCTTCCTCTTGCTCACGATGTACGCTTTTGTAACCTGCACACGTAACTTTTTCCTCCTGTAATGCACCGTTTGGCTCACTTTTGTAATGCTCCGTTTGCTTCCTCTTGCTCACGATTTTCATTTTTGCTTCATTTTTCCGCCGCTCACCGCTCCGAAATAAATAAATAAATAACCTACCTCATCCGCCGCTCACCGCTCCTCCCCGCCTGTCCGCCGCTCCTCCCGGCCTGTCCGCCTCTCCTCACCGCCTGTCCGCCGCTCCTCACCGCTCCTCCCCGCGCCATGTCTGCCGGTCCTCCTCGTGCTCCTGGACGCCGCTCCTCATGTCGGGCATGCACGTCGCGGCCGGCGCTTCTTCCAAGGGACTAATTTTTTTTTCTGTAAATTTTTTAAATAACGTATATTTATTACGTTTATATAGCCTATGTCCATCTGCACACCCTGACGATTACAACGATGTATCGGGTGTGTGGATTGGCGCTGTGGTTCCCGAATTTACCCACCTCAAAGGTTCAAAGTTCTTCCTTTATAATAGTAGTATAGATATATATATATATATAAACATATCACAAGTTTTATGATTGGAGCAACTTGTAATAAATATATAATATATATAGTAATGGTTTAAAAATATATATATATATTATTTTTTTTAAACTATTACTATATATATTATATATTTATTACCAGTTGCTCCAATCATGAAACTTGTGATATGATTTTCAAAACGCAATATATATATATATGTATATATATATGCATCATTTGTGTATGACCTTACCATGTGAACCTGCGATGAATGCAAATATTGAGATTTTCTCCATGAGCAAGAACTCCACTGCTGCATGAACGAATATTGAAAAAGCACATAGCACTTAGGCACTTTATAGCAAACTATAAGAGTGCGTGGGTGGGGACGCACATTTTGCATTTTATATTGCAGTCATTTTAATGGACCATTATGGACAGAGTTGTATTTTAGGAATTTTACTGTGATGATATTTTGTGTACAGTTTATTGTTGTACAGAGACAAGCATTATGCAATAATGAAATAATACATTTACGTATTTATTTATTCTTTTGTTACACTAATGTTTATGCAACAGCCATAAATGCACAGAAATGTATTAATGTAATATCTGACGTCATTTGAAGTTGGAAAGTCTGCAGTCGTTGATATTCATTAATTTGACCTTGGCACTTGTCACTTTAAAAAAGCTGATCTCTATAAGCCACATTGTCTTGTGATCAAGGCTGAGGATGGCCGAAATGCGTAATAGTGGATAGCTCGAGTCAATAAACACAGTAAGCACTGCAAATTGTGGTCCGTGTTTTCATGCAATGGAACTGTGAGAAAGCGGATTTTTGTATATATATATATTACCTACTGGCGGTCGCCAGTAGGTAGTTATAGTTAGTACCTACTTTCCATCGGAAATCTGCAACATTCTATTTGGAATACCTTTGGCGCCGGTGGACGAATCTTCGTGAAATTCTTCAAGAAGATGGCCTGATCTACTCCGCTCTTTCCCTGAAAGTTTGGGGGTGATTGGTGAAGTGGGGTAGAGAAAAAAGGGGCGTCCCAAAACGTGTTTTCTCCATGCAATTTTCCATGGGGACCTTTAAGACGGGCTACAGCCCGAACTGCTGAACATAATGACACCAAATTTGGCAAATAGGTAGAGTTTGGTTCGCAGATGACTCTTTTTGTTAAGTAGTGTAAATCTGTGCAGTAGTTCCTGAGAAAATCAAAAGTAAAATCATAGATATATCTCTGGACGAAGTACTGTCTGAGGATTATACGCGTACCCTTACAAGCACGAGCTGCATGTTAATTGGCTGTCAACTGTGTGTCAATACTCCAAACCAGGAAGTGTTGGCAGCCATCTTGTGTCTCAGTAGAACCGAGGCAGAGGAAAACTGAAAAACAAGTGCGCAAATGACGCAAAGGTGGCATGGTAGAAACCCCCTGACCCCTAGGCCTGCTCAGGGGGTCCCACAAGGACCCCCAAGGCCAAAACATTTATTTATTTATGTTAAATCGCAGGATGCGCGTAGGATACGCGTATGGTGTGGGAAAAAAGGAAACCTGGAGCGCGCTTTAGTGCTAATTACCCCCCGGGGGGCCCAAGTCCCATGGGCAATGTAGTTTATTATAATGGTTGGGGGGGCTGTAAGGTGTCCAAAGCCCCGGAGACCACCACTCGCCGGGCCTTTATGTATTGTGGGAGGGCCAGGTCCTGCAGTGTCCCGGAGTGAAAATTAAAATATACATTAACAATTTGTTCCCTCTGAGAAAATTAAAGATATTGTGAAGATGCTCTCACAGCCCTGAATCATTACCTTGCTCGTAGTTTCTTCGCCCGTATTTATTCTCTGAAACTAAACTAATGAACCCACAGGTGTGGTTTATATACTTTTTGGTTACTTAACAGCCTATGGGATCAATTTATTGCTCCTCCCACTTTTAAGTCACGTTTCTCAGTTGACAGGTGTTCTCATTTGAACTGTTTTAGTGCGTGACGGGTTTATGTAAATGTGCCTCTTTCTATACTTTTTAACTTTTGTATAATTTCTAAAATGCTTTATTTAAACTCGTTTTTATTATTAAAACATTTTGTAGGGGGGGCCTTGGATGCGAAAGTGGCGCAAGGGGGTCGTAAATCTGGAACACAGTGTTTTGTTTTACTTTGCTTTCCTTTCTGTCTTGTAGAGGATCCAGGGTAAATATAATGGTTTTTGTACAGCTAGTACCTTTCAAC
The DNA here is from genome assembly GCF_964263255.1 of Lissotriton vulgaris. NCBI lineage: Eukaryota > Metazoa > Chordata > Amphibia > Caudata > Salamandridae > Lissotriton > Lissotriton vulgaris. The sequence continues at coordinate 80,795 of NW_028249598.1, forward strand.
TTTACTACCAAACGGCTTTCTGCCTGTTACCATAGTAACAGTTCATGGAACAGTTTAGTGAGCACAGAGGTTAGAAGTTCACCACACTATGTTGCTAATAGAAATAGTTACTTGGTGGAGTTTTACATTTTTTCCATAGGAACCGTGTCGTAGAAGAAGTCAGTGGAAAAAATAATAAAAATAATAGCAGGGGTCTGCTGGGGCCCTCACAGTCCCGGGGCTTCATTCATGTTGGAAGGGGGGTGCAGTAGGATGTGGAAATTATATCTGGAAAACGACAATGGAGCTTATTGCATCTTTTCTTCAATATAATATGGAATAATGTTTATTTATTAGGCAGTGTTCACTTTTGTTACAGAGACAGTCACTTTGTTACAGGCAATTTATTAATATGTAGGACGGCGTGTTCTGTATGTGTGCGTGATACAAATTTAACATTTAATTGGCTAAGGTGTTCTAACAACAATCTTAATGTTCATTTGGGTGTGAACTATTGAAAGTAGAAGTATTTTTTGTAATTCACTTGTGCTCTGGAGAGTTGCAAGGACATGTAATTGGCTTACATGTTGTGTGGAGGACTTTACTGAGCTTTATGTTGGTTGGTTGCGAACTATTGAAAGTAGAAGTGTTGTCAGCCATTCATTTCCACTCTGCAGAGTAGGAGGGACATCTGATTGGCTGACGTGTTTTAAGGAGGACTTTCCTAAGCTTAATGTTTATTGGCTGTAAGCTGTTGAAAGTGAAAGTGTTGTTAGCAATTCCTTCCTGTTCGCGGAGTATTAGGGTAACGTGTTCCATCCTGTTCGCGGAGTATTAGGGTAACGTGTTCCAAGTGGGACCTTACGAAGCGTAATGTTCATTGGCTGTGAAGTATTAAA